>NC_066513.1:4859236-4884236 GCF_024679095.1 Eriocheir sinensis | reverse complement strand
TAAAACTACCCCTAGAAATACCACTCAATTCTCTTACGAAAGCCTTGTCAAATATTTGTTTCTTAGGTTCATGTTACAGAAGGGTCACACTACCACCAGGATTATAAAACTACCCCTGGAAATACCCCATAACTCCTACGAAAGCCTTGTCAAACATGTATGGTTGGGCCTCAGAATGTTTAAGAATATGATCCTACGTTTATCATTGCTATAGTTACGGCGTCCTCGCGTGCCAGGGAATGGAAAGCTGGAGGTTGTTTGTTTCCTTGTTTTGCCACGTTGTCGATATCTATGCAGGCGGACAAAGGTTCGTATCTTTAAGGATTAAGGTTATTTGTGCTCCCTGTCTTACTGTGTGGCCAAGACATGGACGCTGAACAGTGACTTTGGTGCCAAGGCTCATATTTTTAAAATTTTCGGCGCCCAATCTCACACACCTGGCAAAGCTTTCATAGGAGTTTTGGGCTTTTCCAGGGGAAGTTTGTTGACTTTGGTGGTGGTTTGATCCATCTTCTGTACTAAAAAAAAACAATATATTAGTTAGAACCTGATTAATCTCCTTTTTGGCATTTGAAAATAGTTAATGTAAGAAGCGAAAACGTCAGATAATACCGACCCAAGTGCCTTCGCTGGGTCATGGAGTATCGCTGGAATGACTTCATGTCGAACCAGCGACTTCTCCGTGAACCTGAATCTAGGCCTGTTACCAGCTTAGTCCGTGAACCCCAACTCCGGCTAATCGGGCATGTGGCGCGCCTCCTGGACGTCTATCCTGCTCACAGGGTTATTAGTAGGAGACAACCCTGAGTGGAGGAGACCAAGGGGACGCCCACGTAACTCATGGATGGGGCAAGACAGCCGATCCTGCCGGGAGGGACTTGGAGTGGGAGGATAACCGCGTGTGGGCTTGCTCGAAGGGACTGTCAGGGGTGGAGGCGGAGGGTGAGAGAAGCGACGCGCCCTCTTACGTTTGCTCCCCATTAGACTTGAACTAATTTATGTTATTATTTCCTCTGTTACTGTTACCTTATTATGTTATTGTTGTCTCTGTTATTTCCTCCTAATTTCTTGTTATTTTTTCTGTTGTTTCCACTGTTATTTTTTCCTCTCTTATTTATCTGTTGCTTTCTTGTTATTTTCTTACGTGCACTGTTATTGTTTTCTGTCAATTCTTCCACTGTTATTGTTAGTGTGCGTTTCCTCAGTCACTGTTTCCTCGCTGTACGTCCCTTGGTATCGTCGCGTGTTAACCTCGGCCAAAAGACTTGAGAACCAAACTCTGTAAGTCAATGGGGCGAGTGTTTGGTACCGGCCGTGAGAAAGGGAGGAAGAGGAAAAATGAAAAAAAAAGAAGGAAGGAAGGAAGGAAGGAAGGAGGTAGAAAAGACAGTTAGATAAGAGAGTGAAGAAGGAAACATTGGCTGGTGACGCTCGCTGACTCTCTCGGGGGAAGGATATTGATGAGTGGGGAAAGAAATGTATGTGGAAAATTTTGACGAGTGGGGAAAGAAATGTAAGAGTAAAATTTTGACGAGTGGGGAAAGAAATGTAGGTGGAAAATAATGACGAGTGGGGAAAGAAATGTAAGTGGAAAATATTGACGAGTGGGAAGGAAGTGTAGGTGGAAAATATTGACGAGTGGGAAGGAAGTGTAGGTGGAAAATTTTGACGAGTGGGGAAAGAAATGTAGGTGGAAAATATTGACGAGTGGGAAAGAAGTGTAGGTGGAAATATTGACGAGTGGGAAAAGAAATGTAGGTGGAAAATATTGACGAGTGGGAAGGAAGTGTAGGTGGAAATATTGACGAGTGGGAAAAGAAATGTAGGTGGATAATATTGACGAGTGGGAAGGAAGTGTAGGTGGAAATATTGACGAGTGAGGAAAGAAATGTAGGTGGAAAATATTGACGAGTGGGAAGGAAGTGTAGGTGGAAAATATTGACGAGTGGGAAAGAAATGTAGGTGGAAAATATTGACGAGTGGGAAAGAAATGTAGGTGGAAAATATTGACGAGTGGGAAGGAAGTGTAGGTGGAAAATATTGACGAGTGGGAAGGAAGTGTAGGTGGAAAATATTGACGAGTGGGAAGGAAGTGTAGGTGGAAAATATTGACGAGTGGGAAAGAAATGTAGGTGGAAAATATTGACGAGTGGGAAAGAAATGTAGGTGGAAAATATTGACGAGTGGGAAGGAAGTGTAGGTGGAAAATATTGACGAGTGGGAAGGAAGTGTAGGTGGAAAATATTGACGAGTGGGAAGGAAGTGTAGGTGGAAAATATTGACGAGTGGGGAAAGAAATGTAGGTGGAAAATATTGACGAGTGGGAAGGAAGTGTAGGTGGAAAATATTGACGAGTGGGAAGGAAGTGTAGGTGGAAAATATTGACGAGTGGGAAAGAAATGTAGGTGGAAAATATTGACGAGTGGGAAGGAAGTGTAGGTGGAAAATATTGACGAGTGGGAAAGAAATTAGGTGGAAAATATTGACGAGTGGGAAGGAAGTGTAGGTGGAAAATATTGACGAGTGGGAAGGAAGTGTAGGTGGAAAATATTGACGAGTGGGAAGAAATTAGGTGGAATATATTGACGAGTGGGAAGGAAGTGTAGGTGGAAAATATTGACGAGTGGGAAGGAAGTGTAGGTGGAAAATATTGACGAGTGGGAAAGAAATTAGGTGGAAAATATTGACGAGTGGGAAGGAAGTGCAGGTGGAAAATATTGACGAGTGGGAAAGAAATTAGGTGGAAAATATTGACGAGTGGGAAGGAAGTGTAGGTGCAAAATATTGACGAGTGGGAAAGAAATGTAGGTGCAAAATATTGACGAGTGGGGAAAGAAGTGTAGGTGGGAAATATTGACCTGTCTGAAAAGAGATAGAAATAAAAAAAAATATTGGATAGTGAATAATATTGCCTAGTAAAAAAAATGATAGTGAATAATGTTTTTTATAGCATTCGACAGTGAAAAAGAAGGATGATAAAAGAAATTCGATAGTGAAAAAATGGATAGTGAAATAACAGTGGATAGTGAATTTAAGTGAAAATTATCAAATAGTGTAAAAGAATTATGTGAAAAAAAAAATCTGCCTTTCCGTCCATTGCCAAATGTTTACGTTGTAGGTCTCGGCCTTCATAAAACTACCCCTGGAAATCCCCCCCCCCCCCCCCCCCCACACACACACACACAACTCATACGAAAGCCTTGTCAATTATGTGTGTTCTTAAGTTCATAGTACAGAAGATCATAAAACTACCCCTTGAAATGCTTAAAACTCCCACGAAAGCCTTGTCAAATGTATGTTTCATAGGTTCACGGTACAGAGGAAGGGTCAAACTACGTACCACTAGGCCCATAAAACTACCCCTGGAAATGCCCCCCACAATTCATAGCAAAACTTTTTTTTTTTTTCTAAGGTTCACGGTACGGATGAAAGGTCAAACCACCACAGGGTCATAAAACTAACCCTGGAAACTCCCAAAATTCCTACGAAAGCCTTGTCAAATGTGTGTTTCTTAGGTTCACGGTATAGGTGAAGGGTCAAACTACCAATAGGCTCATAAAACTACCCCTGGAAATGCTCCCGAAAACTCCTACGAAAGCCTCGTCAATTATGTGTAGCTTGGGAGCCCAAATGTTTGAAATTTTGGTCCTATATTTTGAGGGTCATTGGGATGTTTGGACGCGGGCCGCTGAAGCAATCATGTGGAAGGCAGCGCGAGACCTCCAGGGAAACCTCGAACTTGACTCACTGGAAATATACTGTTGCTGCCACTACTACTACTACTACTACTTTTTTTTTTTTTTTTTTTTTTTTTACAGCAAAGGAGACAGCTCAAGGGCACAAAAAAGTAAACATTAATAAAAAAAAAGCCCGCTACTCGCTGCTCCTAAAAAGAATCCAAAGAGGTGGCCGAAAGATAGGTCAGTTTCGGGAGGAGAGGTGTCCTGATACCCTCCTCTTGAAAGAGTTCAAGTCGTAGGCAGGAGGAAATACAGATGAAGGAAGATTGTTCCAGAGTTTACCAGCGTGAGGGATGAAAGAGTGAAGATGCTGGTTAACTCTTGCATAAGGGGTTTGGACAGTATAGGGATGAGCATGAGTAGAAAGTCGGGAGTGGGGGAGGCATGCAGTTAGCAAGTTCAGAAGAGCAGTCAGCGTGGAAATATCGATAGAAGATAGAAAGAGAGGCAACATTGCGGCGGAATTTAAGAGGTAGAAGACTATCAGTATGAGGAGGAGAGCTGATGAGACGAAGAGCCTTTGCCTCCACTCTGTCCAGAAGAGCTGTGTGAGTGGAGCCCCCCCACACATGAGATGCATACTCCATACGAGGGCGGACAAGGCCCCTGTATATGGACAGCAACTGCTACTACTACTACTACTACACCCATTTTTTCAATCTCCAACGAACTGTTATTGAAAGTGTCCCTGAGTGCTGGCGGCGACTTCGTTATGTTAAAGTTTGCGGCGAAAGATTGACTCTGGATTCATAAGTTGATAATGATTGGGGAAGGTCTGGTGAAGGGGCTTGGTGTAGAGGTGGAGGTGAAGGTGGAGGAGAAGGAGGCGGTAGAAGCGGAGGTTAGGACACGGTACAGATAGAGTGGACCAGGTAGCTTCATGAGGGTGGAATTCTGTGTCTAATGTGTGTCTGCTTTTGTATAACATTACGTAGTAGCAAGAGAGACAGAAGGCGAGGAAAGAAGTAAGAAAAAAGAAAGAAAGAAAGAAAGAAGAAAGAATGAAAGAGCAAGAAATAAAGAAGAAAGAAAGAAAGAAGAAAGAATGAAAGTAAAAGAAAGAAAGAAGAAAGAAAGAAAAAAGAAAGAATGAACTTAAAAAAAGAGAGAAAGAAGAAAGTAGAAGAAAGAAGCAAGAAGAAAGAAGAAAGAACGAAAGAAAAAGAAAGAAAAATAAAGAAAGAAGAAAGACTAAAAAAAGGAAAAAGAAGTAAGAAAGAAAGAAAGAAAGAAGAAAGTGAACCGAGTCGTTCAAGAGCTGCCTATCTGTATGTGTCCCCAGTCGCTCTCTCTACACTCTGCAGTGATGCACATTTTTTTTTCTCTTCTCCCGCCTCCGAGGTTCAGTAGTTAGCCTCGAGCCTGGGTTCGAATTCCGGCCTGGGCTGTCGGCGTGCTGCCCACCCAGCTGTTCATCATCCCTTTCGGGCTGGCCGATGAATGTGTACCAGGGGAAACTTAGGGAAGGTACACTGTAACGGTAAAGGAAGGATGAACAGCTGGGTGGGCTTCACGCGGCCGGGATTCGAACCCATATCCATAGATTCGTAATTGGAACGCTAAACACTGAAGAGCGGAGACATATAGCAAATAATAAATTAGAACTGAATATTATTTTCTTTTTACGTTCCGGCCTATGGCTGGGGGAAGACTTTCTTGGTGGGGTCTGATGGTCGGCCCCAGCCTGCTGTGGCGCAGGCAAGTGTTTGTAGTGGCGCCATCTTGCTTGGCTCATGTTGCCCCCGGAGCTCATCTTTGATATTATTTAGAGAGAGAATCTAGAGTCCTGGTTGACAGGTGGTCTTCATGACAGCATGCGGGAAATCTTAGGCCACTCGACGGAGACTGAAATTCCCCAGCTTGTGGCGGCGGACGGGACTCGAACCCGCGTCCAACTGACTCGTCACCAGCACGCTAACCGCTCAGCCACTGCCTTCTCTATAGTTCAGTATATTGCAATGCTCTGAAAATATTGACTAACTCTTGCATTATGAAGAAAGATAATGCATATAGAATAGACTAGATATAGTAAGCAACTTTTAAACCGAACGCCAATGTGTGTAAAGTGAACATGAGTGAAATAAAGAGGAACAGTCGCACTAACTGAAAACCTTATTGAAGGTGTTAACTTAGGCGTGAGTGCACAAGTTAGATAGATGGTACGGCAAGGCAGGAGCGTGTAAGTGTGATGAACGGCGTGGAAGTGATAAAGAGAAGTTAAGAAAAAAGAAAAGGAGGAGAGGGAAGGAAGGGCTGGGATAAAGGCTTGAGAGAGAGAGAGAGAGAGAGAGAGAGAGAGAGAGAGAGAGAGAGAGAGAGAGAGAGAGAGAGAGAGAGAGAGAGAGAGAGAGAGGGAGGAGGAGAAGGAGAAGGTGGAGGAGAAAGAAAATGAGGAGGAGGTGAAGGAGGAAAATAGAGGATGAAGATGATAAAGGTGATGAAGAAGGTGAAGATGAAGAAGAAGAAGGAGAAGAAGGAAAAGAAAAAGAAGAAAAAGAAGAAGAAAAAACAGGAAGGGGAAGACGAAGAGAAGAACAAGAACAAGAAAAAAAAAGGAAAAAGAAGAAGAACAATGCAAAGAAGAAAAACAAAGGAGAAAACAAAGAAAATAGGAAAAAAAGAAAAGAAAAGAAAAAGAAGAAGAACAATGCAAAGAAGAAAAATAAAGGAGAAAACAAAGAAAATAGGAAACAAAGAAAAGAAAAGAAGAAAAAGAAGAAAGCGAAGTAAAAGGAGAAAGAAGAGAAGGAGGAAGAAGAGGAAGAAGAGGAGGAGGAGGAGGAGGAGGAGGAGGAATGTGAACCCAAATATGTAGTCCATTTAGAGCAAGGAGGAGGAGAAGGAGGAGGAGAAGGAGGAGGAGGAAGTGGAAGAGAAGGAGGTTTAGGCGGAACATTTTAAAGTTTATGGAACACAGAGCCAAGAGATCATGGAAGAGGTGAAGAGGCTGAAGGAAAGTAACGGAGAAAAGGAGGAAAGAGAAAGGGAGAGGAGGAGGGAAGGAGAAGAGTAGGAGGAGGAGGAGGAGGAGGAGGAGGAGGAGAGAAGTTAAGGGTATGGATATGCATGACGAAAAGAATTGCGGGAAAGAGTTGGAAGCAGAGGAAGAAAGGAGATAAAGAAGAGGAAGAGGAGGAAGGAGAGGCGAGGGAAGGCCAATTAACTTACAGCCCAGGTGGATGTGTCTGTCCTTCATGGGTCGTGGGTGAGTGGTAAGGATGACAACGAAGAAATGATTTTTCTTCAGTAAGGGATGCAGCTCAAGGGCAAAAACAAATGAAAAAAAAAAAGCCCGCTATGCATTGTTCCAGTAAGAAGTAAAGAAGAGTGGTCAAAAGTGAGGTCCGTTTCAGAAGTGTCTTGATATTCCCCTCAAGAAAGAGGTCAAGTCATGGGCAGAAGAAAATATGGGAAGTCAGGCTGTTCCAGAGTTTACAAGTGAAAGGAATGAAAGAATGATGCTGGTTAGCTCTTGCATAAGAGATATGGACATCATAGGGTTGAGGTAGAGTAGACAGTCGTGTGCACCGGGGGCACGGGAAGGAGGGAGGCATGAAATTAGCAAGTTTAGAACAGCAGTCACTGCGAAAATATCGATATAGAAGATAGAAAGAGAGGCAATATAGCGGCGGAATTTAAGAGGAAAAAGACTGTCAGTAAGAGGAAGGGAGCTGATGAGACGAAGAGCCTTAGGGCCGCTTTCACAGTCACTTTTGTTTGTTTTGATCGTTACCAATGGAGGCCATCGCCGCAATAGTATTTCCACGTGAAACTGGCCGATGCGGTAGTGGCGGCTGCGGGATTATGGCTAGCCCCGCTCCTTACCACACACAGTAAGGGCCGCCGGCAACCCTCACATAACTGTGTGTGTGTGTGTTTCTGTGTGCGCAGGAACATCACGCCATCGTAGCTACCACTTATCCAAGCATGATGCTTCACGTGAGTTGCCGATACACGCTTCGAGCCCGCGAGGAGAATCGGTGGTGTTGACCGATCTCGGTTTGTTAATATCCTCAGTGACTTCCAGCCATCTGCCGGCAACATAAATCTACTCCACTCCGCTGAGGTCCTCATTTAGAAGACATCACTTTCGTGTGCTGAAGTGATTCTCTCTCTGCCTGTTCAAGCCGCTGTTTAGAGAGGGGACGGAACTCTTATCCTGCCGCCTCTGGTCTCGTCTTGAGCTGTGCTACGTTACATATGTGCTACTGTCACGACCCCACACCAGGTGATCTTTAACCTCGTTCTGTTTAACCTCCCCACAGTGTTGGCCTAAAGGCTGTGTTGTTGCTATACTTGAACTACTATGGTGAGGTTTAATAGACGGTTATTTTTTTTATTTTTTTACAATAAAGGAGGCAGCTCAAGGGCACACACAAAAAAGAAAACAATAATAAAAAAAGCCCGCTACTCGCTGCTTCTAAGAAAGAAACAAAAGAGGTGGCCGAAAGCAAGGTCAAATACGAAAGGAGAGGTGTCCTGATACCCTCCTCTTGAAAGAGTTCAAGTCGTAGGCAGGAGGAAATACAGATGAAGGAAGATTGTTCCAGAGTTTACCAGCGTGAGGGATGAAAGAGTGAAGATGCTGGTTAACGCTTGCATAAGGGGTTTGGACAGTATAGGGATGAGCATGAGTAGAAAGTTGAGTGCAGCGGGGCCGCGGGAGGGGGGGAGGCACGCAGTTAGCAAGTTCAGAAGAGCAGTCAGCGTGGAAATATCGATAGAAGATAGAAAGAGAGGCAACATTGCGGCGGAATTTAAGAGGTAGAAGACTATCAGTATGAGGAGGAGAGCTGATGAGACTAAGAGCCTTAGCCTCCACTCTGCCCAGAAGAGCTGTGTGAGTGGAGCCCCCCCACACATGAGATGCATACTCCATACGAGGGCGGACAAGGCCCCTGTATATGGACAGGAACTGTGCGGGGGAGAAGAACTGGCAGAGACGGTACAGAACGCCACTGTTACGTGTTTGGGGAAGTTCACTGTTGATGTTTGTACACCTTTGTGGTGATTGTGTGCACAGTGTTCCTCGGTTGTCCTGATTGACTTCCGTGTATACGACTCCGCACCAGGTAAGTCTAACCTTCTCTATCATTCCTCTCCCGTGATTATTCGTGCTCTTTTCTCAGCTGCCTGTAATGTGATTACTATTTAGGTAGTATCATTAAGAGTGGAGAGGATGCTAGACGGTTAGATTACTGTACGTGTTGGAGGAGTTATGTCAGTGTTATTAACTTGTTATTTTATAAACCTAAGGTTAAGTTAGCAAGTGTTTGCCTTCCCACTTCCTGAGATACCTATTATTTTCTATCCTGAACCTTCGGCATTGGAGGCGAACGTAGCTCTTGCAATCTCAAAGCCTTTACATTTGTGGCGATCTCGCCAGGATATAATTATGATGAGTTTCTCAGTAAGTAGATGGTTTATAAGTCGCCCTGAGCGCGCCCTCGTTGTCTGAGGCCCGGAAGGGAGGTATTACTCTTTCCACAGTGTTGTATCGGTTGTTTGACCGTTGATGGAAGAGTGATCTGGTTGCCATAACCATTGTGTTTTCCAACTTGCGTCCAGTGAGTTGTTGTTTGCTTATCGACGAATAGGTTGGTTATTATACCTTCGTCGAGTATCGTTGCCGGTTGTTACTAATTTTCTTTTGATTTAAAGGGGTAACTACTATATTGTTCCCCAAGGACGGCTTACAGTGTTGCACTTTTGCCGCCTTATAGCTGTACGCCTGTGCATTGTTGCCAGGTATAGTTTATACTTCCTATTTAATAATTTGCCTGTACTTATCATCAACATGTCTCTCTCAGATTTGGAAACTTTGAAAGCTCAAGCAGTGAGTTTGGGTTTCTCTGGCGATGAGATTGGTAAGTTTGTGCTACAGCAGCAGAACATTCTGCGTGAGGAACGTGCTGCTGAGCGACAGGAAAGGAAAGAAAAACAGGAACGTGCTGCTGAACAACAGGAACGACAGGAAAGGAAAGAGGAACAGGAGCGACAGGAAAGGCTGGAACTAGCGAGAATGCAGGAGACAGAAAAATTGGCAAACCTAGAGTCAGAAAAGGAACGATTGAGGATGGAGTCAGAAAGGGAACGATTGAGGATGGGGTCAGAAAGGGAACGATTGAGGATGGGGTCAGAAAGGGAACGATTGAGGATGGGGTCAGAAAGGGAACGATTGAGGATGGAGTCCGAAAAAGAACGATTGAGGATGGAGTCCGAAAAGGAACGATTGAGGATGGAGTCCGAAAAGGAACGATTGAGGATGGAGTCCGAAAAGGAACGATTGAGGATGGAGTCCGAAAAGGAACGATTGAGGATGGAGTCCGAAAGGGAACGATTGAGGATGGAGTCCGAAAGGGAACGATTGAGGATGGAGTCCGAAAAGGAACGATTGAGGATGGAGTCCGAAAGGGAACGATTGAGGATGGAGTCGAAAGGAACGATTGAGGATGGAGTCCGAAAGGAACGATTGAGGATGGAGTCGAAAGGGAACGATTGAGGATGGAGTCGAAAGGAACGATTGAGGATGGAGTCCGAAAGGAACGATTGAGGATGGAGTCGAAAGGGAACGATTGAGGATGGAGTCGAAGTGGAACGATTGAGGATGGAGTCCGAAAGGGAACGATTGAGGATGGAGTCCGAAAGGGAACGATTGAGGGTGGAGTCCGAAAGGGAACGATTGAGGATGGAGTCCGAAAGGGAACGATTGAGGATGGAGTCCGAAAGGGAACGATTGAGGATGGAGTCCGAAAGGGAACGATTGAGGATGGAGTCCGAAAGGGAACGATTGAGGATGGAGTCCGAAAGGGAACGATTGAGGATGGAGTCCGAAAGGGAACGATTGAGGATGGAGTCCGAAAGGGAACGATTGAGGATGGAGTCCGAAAGGGAACGATTGAGGGTGGAGTCCGAAAAGGAACGATTGAGGGTGGAGTCCGAAAGGGAACGATTGAGGGTGGAGTCCGAAAGGGAACGATTGAGGGTGGAGGCGGAAAAGGAACGATTGAGGGTGGAGGCGGAAAAGGAACGATTGAGGGTGGAGTCCGAAAGGGAACGATTGAGGATGGAGTCCGAAAGGGAACGATTGAGGATGGAGGCGGAAAAGGAACGATTGAGGGTGGAGGCGGAAAAGGAACGATTGAGGGTGGAGTCCGAAAGGGAACGATTGAGGGTGGAGGCTGAAAGGGAACGATTGAGGGTGGAGGCTGAAAGGGAACGATTGAGGGTGGAGGCCGAAAGGGAACGATTGAGGGTGGAGGCTGAAAAGAAAGTTGAACTCGCTCGTATAGCTGCACAGGGTTCATCTACTCCTCAGGCAGTGTCTCACGAGGAAAATGTAAGTAAGCCCCGTTTACCTCAGTATAAAGAGGGAGAAGATATTGCTTCTTATTTGGTACGGTTTGAGAGAGTTGCTGATTTGCTTAAAGTACTTATGCAGTAAGACTTGGTAGTTTGCTTACTGGTAAGGCTGCTGATATATATATTTCTCTATCACCTGAAACTACAAGTTCATATCCCCTCCTTAAGAAAGCACTCCTCACCGGGTTCCATAAGACGCCAGACGGTTATCGGTCGGAGTTTCGCAGTGCTAAAATTAGGAGTGGGGAAAGTTACCAGCAGTTCTCTACTCATTGAACTAGACTATTTCAGGCCTGGCGACATCGAATGTTACCGATGATTATGGGTCTCTCAAAGACTTCATGTTACTTGATCAATTCCTCTCGTCCCTCAACACAGATTTGCGTCTCTTTGTGAAGGAACGCCTACCAACTACTCTGTTGGCAGCTGTACAGCTTGCTGATAATTGGGTGTCTGCTCACAATATGTACTCCAAGCCACAATTTGGCCATCTCTTTAGTAAGAAACCCTCAAATGGGTAGGCGGTGGCGTAGGTGGTAGCGCGTACTGCTCACATTCATGGATGGACGGACGACGAACTCAGATACCACTCGGATTTTTTTGTCTTCACCGACAGTGTGGTGGCTAAAACCATGCTGTCCTGAAGACCACCCATCAACCCCGGACTGGACTCCGTCCAGTGAAGAATCAATCAGAACGGGGGGGGCATGGCATGAGCCAATGCAAGATGGCGCCACCGCACACTGCGCCAGCCACCGCTGGGGCGCCAGGGCTGACCTGGGCTGAAGGAAGAAGCCTTGGGCCTCCCAGGCCCCCACGAGGAAAGATGCCTACCGGCGCAAGAGGCAACAACGTAAAAAAAAAAAAAAAAAAAAAAAGACATCTTCCTCCTTATATAAAGCACAACCTTCTCAGGCTACTCCCGCCAAAGGCAGCTCGTCTGCTATACGGTGTCACAATTGTGGAGAAGAGGGCCATATTCGGCCTGGATGCCCCAAGAACCCCAGAGCGTTCAAGGACGGCACCGCTGCTCAGCCACATAAGGTAGGCTTCTGTTGGGGGGATCCTAGTGTTCCTAATTACAGAGCCTCTGGCACTATTAATGGTGCCTGGACTTCCTCCATTATCAGAGATACTGGTTGTTCGTGTATCATCGTCTCTGAGGAGGCCCTGCCTGACGCTGATGTTAGTAACTGTCAAGTAGCTCATGTCGCAGATTATTTGGGGCGGGTCGATGAGTTCCCGGTATTGCGTTGTTATATTAGATGTCCATATTATACTGGATGGACAGACGTTGTCCGGGCCCCTATTAAGTGTAAGTTTGCTACTGCCTTAATTGGAAATATTCCAGGGGTAAAAACCCCAAATGATTCCGGTAATTTCCAGACTTCTCCACCGGACATCCAGCCTGCTGTTCTAGAAAGTGTTCCAAGGCCTCCTTGCACCTCTTCTGTATGTCAGATTCCACCAGAGGATGCCTGCACTCCTGATGTGCCTGAGCCACCTGTTGCCCCTGTCGCTACCATTGATGAACATCCTGCCAAACACACCAGTTCTGCACAGGTACATGCTGTATCAACACGCTCCAGTAGAATGAAGCGTCTACACCCCCTTGCCCTACCAGCCTTGCAGCCACTGTCTATAACTCCTGATGAGTTCGGACAGTTACAGGCGTCGTGTACTTCTCTCAACGAAATAAGGGGTAAGGCTGATTCTGCTGTTATTGACCAAGTTAGGATTGGTTTACCTTTCAGTTCATTATGATTGACGGTCTTCTGTACCGCAAGTGTCTAACGTCTAGTAGACCTGATAAGGTAGGGAAGCTAACACTGGTTGTCCCTCGTGACTGTCGCCAGATCATCCTATCTGTTGCCCATGAGAGCCCTCTCGCTGGCCACTTCTCCCACAGGAAGACTGAGATGAAAATCCTAGAACATTTCTTCTGGCCAGGAATGGGAGTGGATATAAGAGCATTTTGCCGTTCCTGTGACAAGTGCCCGCGGTTTTCTGCTAAGGGAAGGGTTCGCCCGGCTCCTCTGAAGCCGATGCCACTAATTACGGAACCATTTTACAGGGTTGCCATTGATCTGGTGGGTCCCTTGTCACCTCCGTCTTCAGATGGTCACAGGTATATCCTAACTCTGATTGATTTTGCTACGGGTTTCCCGGAAGCAGTACCCCTAAAGGATATTGATTATATATCTGTGGCTGAAGCCCTACTTTCCATCTTTTCCCGTGTTGGTATTCCTCGGGAAGAGTTATCAGACCGAGGTACTCAGTTCACCTCTAACTTGATGGCAGAACTCCATAAGCTACTTGGTGTAAAGCCTATCTTTACTACACCCTTCCACCCCAGCAGCAACGGTCGCATTGAACGACTTCATGGACCTTTGAAGGCCTCGCCGAGGAAGCTCTGTGAAGACAAACCTAAGGAATGGCATAGGTATTTAATTCCAACTTTGTTTGCCCTCAGAGAAATTCCCCAAGACAGAACTGGCTTCTCTGCATTTGATTTATTATACGGCCGTTCCGTGAGAGGACCTTTAACTACTCTGCGAGATTTGTGGGAGGATCGTAACATCCAAGGGCAAGAGATAAGCTGTTTCCAGTATGTGATTGAGCTCCGGGATAAGCTGTCAGAGTGTGCCAAGATAGCGGCACAAAATGCCAATATAAGTGCCCGCCGATATAAAGCCTACTTTGACGTGAGATCACAAGACCGTCAGTTCCGGCCCGAAGATGAAGTGCTCGTATTGCTGCCGAGCGAAACAAGTAAGTTACTTATCGCATGGAAAGGCCCATACGAAGTATTAGAGAGACACGGTAAAGTTGATTATTTGATTGACACTCCTAGAGGTCCTAAACTTTATCATGTGAACTTGTTAAAGAAGTATTTTCGTCGAATACAATCCATGCAAGCATCTGTTCTGGACGAGATCTCTACACTCGAGGATTCGAGTCCAGAAGCAGACGGGCAGAAGGCTACTCCAGTCATCAGAGTCGATGACTGCCAAGATTATTCTAACCAGTTGCCTCTGACCCCTGATGGTGTGACCGACAACCAGCAGGACACCGAACCCGAGATCGGTTCTCACCTGGCTGATTTACAACAAAAAGGATTAAGAGACCTTCTAGAAGAGTTCTTCGACGTATTATCTAACACTCCTGGTTGCACTAATACCATTGAGCATGACATTTCGCTCACAACCACAGACAGAGTTCAGGCTAAGGTTTATCAGGTCCCAGTTCACCTCAAACCCTATTTTGAGGAAGAGGTGGAAACACTCCTGCAGCAAGGCATCATTCAACGCTCCGCATCCTAGCACTCTTTACCTGTAGTGATGGTAAGAAAGCCAGATGGCTCCTTTAGAATGGCAGTTGATTATCGTCAATTAAACTCTGTCTCTGTATTTCATGCTGAGCCTACTTGCAATATGGTAGAGGACTTGTATAAGTTTTCAGGCTCTAAGTATTTATCAGAGTTGGACTTGTGTAAAGCATATTACCAAGTACCGCTGTCTAACAGAGCCAAATCCTTAACTGCTTTTCCTACCCACCTGGGTCTGATGGAATTTCTTAGGATGCCATTTGAATTCGTAACTGCCTGTGCCACGTATATTCGGCTGATGAGGATTGTCCTGGCCGATTTACCTGATGTGAGCTTTTATTTTGATAACATATTTATACACTCTAAGGATTGGGAAGGGCACCTGGTCGCTCTTCGTTTCGTCCTTAGCAAGCCGAGAGACCATCACCTCACCGTCAAGCCATCAAAGTGCCGCTTTGGGGTCGAATCCATCCAGTATCTTGGTTTTCGGCTGGATGGCAGTCATCTCTGGCCCCTGCACAAGGTCAAGGCTCTGACCACTGCCTCTCCCCCTTCCACTAAGAAGCTCCTGCGCAGCTTCCTGGGGTTAATATCTTTTTACAAAATGTTTATCCCACAGGCATCTGAGTATACTGGTCCCTTGTCAGACTTATTGAAGAAGGGTGTAAAAGAACCTCTTCATTGGAGCGAAGATCTGCTAAGCCGCTTTGCCCACCTCAAGTCTGCCCTCTCCATTGTTCCAGTTCTTCGGCTCCCAAACCATCAAAGGACCTTTGTACTCAGAACAGATGCCTCCAGCCACGGGCTGGGACCAGTGCTGCTCCAGTATTACGACGATCATCCCCATTCCGTATCGTATGCCAGTAGGAAATTGCTTGATCGGGAAAGAAGGTACTCCACCATCGAAAGGGAATGTTTAGCTATTGTATTTGCCGTGTTAAAGTTTGATTATTATCTTAGAGGGAAATAATTTATTTTAGAGGTAGGTCACATACCTTTGGTGTACTTGGCCACATTCAAGGGAAAGAATGATAGACTTCTCAGATGGTCATTAGCGTGCAAGCTTATAAATTCAGGGTTGTCCATATTGCTGGAAAGGACGACGTGGGTGCTGATTTTCTTAGTAGATCACCCTCATAATCCCATCTAATGTCTTTCTCATCTACTTGCAGTAGATTCTTGTTTGGGGGGCTGTGTAAGGGCCGCCGGCAACCCTCACATAACTGTGTGTGTGTGTGTGTGTGTGTGTGTTTCTGTGTGCGCAGGAACATCACGCCACTGTAGCTACCACTTATCCACGCGTGATGCTTCACGTGAGTTGCCGATGCACGCTTCGAACCCGCGAGGAGAATCGGTGGTGTTGACCGATCTCGGGTTGTTAATATCCTCAGTGACTTCCAGCCTTCTGCCGGCAACATACATCTACTCCACTCCGCTGAGGTCCTCATTTAGAAGACATCACTTTCGTGGGCTGAAGTGATTCTCTCTCTGCCTGTTCAAGCCGCTGTTTAGAGAGGGGACGGAATTTTTATCCTGCCGCCTCTGGTCTCGTCTTGAGCTGTGCTACGTTACATATGTGCTAATGCCACGACTCCACGCCAGGTGATCTTTAACCTCGTTCTATTTAGCCTCCCCACAGTGTTGGCCTAAAGGCTGTGTTGTTGCTATACTTGAACTACTATGGTGAGGTTTAATAGACGGTTATATCACTGTTACGTGTTTGGGGAAGTTAACTGTTGATGTTTGTACACTTTTGTGGTGATTGTGTGCACAGTGTTCCTCGGTTGTCCTGATTGACTTTCGTGTATACGACTCCGCACCAGGTAAGTCTAACCTTCTCTATCATTCCTCTCCCGTGATTATTCGTGCTCTTTTCTCAGCTGCCTGTAATGTGATTACTATTTAGGTAGTATCATTAAGAGTGGAGAGGATGCTAGGTTAGATTACTGTACGTGTTGGAGGAGTTATGTCAGTGTAAACCTAAGGTTAAGTTAGCATGTGTTTGCCTTCCCACTTCCTGAAATACCTATTATTTTCTATCCTGAACCTTCGGCATTGGAGGCGAACGTAGCTCTCGCAATCTCTAAGCCTTTACGCACACTCTCTCATCACCTCTCGCTTCCCCTGCAGCCGCCACTACCCCATCGGCCAGTTTCATGTGGAAATACTATAGCGGCGATCGCCGCCACTGGTAACGAAAGTGACTGTGAAAACGGTCCTTAGACTCCATTCTGTCCAGGAAATCTATGTGTATGGAGTACCCGAAATGTTGTCCACACTTAGACAAATCGAGGTAACCCAGCCAGTACTGAACCGCTTCCGAGGCGCCTGCTGCTGCCTCGTCCACACGGAAACAAAAATTGAAAGACCCAGCCTGTCTAAGTATGGCCTGTATGTCATCAAAGTCTGTGCAGGAATAGATTAGAGCCATAGTTTTTTTTTTTTTATGTTCAGCTTATGGCGCAGGTGGGGTCTGTTGGTCGGACCCAACCTGTTATGACGCAGGCGAGTGTTTATATTGGTGCCATCTGGGTTGACTCATGCTGCCCCTCGAAGATCATTTTTGGTCATCTTCCGAGACTTTATCCAGAGTTTGGGTCGACAGGCAGTCTTCTGGATATGGGGATATACGATGAATGAAAAATAATGATGAAAAAATAGATATACTAGTTAATTCATGCATTAGGAAACGGAACAACATAGGGATCATCTTGGGTATATTGCCTTGTCCTACCCGTTGCTTTAGTTACAGAAAGGTGGAAATACAGACGAAATAAAGTTAGGATAAAGGAACGAAGATGCTAGTTAACTCATGCATTAAAATCCGGGACAACATGGGCATGAGCTTGGATATAAAGTCTTGTACCTATCACCATGGGCTGTATGAGAGTGTATGTTATGTAAAGTGTGTAAGCTTGTATACTGAATATGAATATGTAAGGAAGTTAGTAGCTGATAAGCCGTATAGGAACCTACCAACACCTTCACAACAACACCGACACATCCTTTTTTCAACCACTACTACCACTATCTATTTATTACTACTTTCTACTCATTAGTTAGGTTAAGTAAAGTTACATGGAAACATGGAAATGCAGGCAACAGAAAACCTATTGGCTCATTACGAGGTTGCCCGCTTTGGTGAATTAATCGGCTCGCGAGCCACTTGGGGCCTGGGGAGCAGATGAAGGCACCTCACTATTCAGTTTACTCCTGCCGCAACGAAATGACGGACGATTCGATTTATGAAGGAGTTGATGGTATTCGCATTTAATACTTCTGAGGGAAGATTGTTCCAGTTGCGGATGACTCTATTTGAAAAGAAACTATTTGCAATGTCTGTGTTACATCGAAGGTTAGATAAGGTTATGTTAAGTTAGGCTATGTTAGGCTATGAAGGGTTAGGTAAGGTGATAGGCTAGATTAGGTCAGGTTATTCTGTACCATGAACTTAATAAAACACCCATTAGAAAGCGACTAATCTCCTTCTCGGGCTGTGGAAATAGCTGATGTTACGGGTGGTAGCGTCTGACAATACCGACGTAGGACTCACAGGGGTAACTCAGAGACCGTCACCCCCATGCCTTTCAGAGCTAGCAGAGGGCGCAGGGGACATCTATCAGGCGGCGGGGTAAGAGGTGCAGCGGGTCCTCACACTTCAGGTACACCCATTCAATTAAGGCTTTTTGAAGGAGCGCGACGTAAGCAATCAATGGGTTTTATGCTACACGCTCTAATGACATTGCCGCCAAGCAAGCCGGCCCGCGCGACACTCGACACCCGGCACAGTGAGGCAGAATAGTGTTTCATAAGAGAGATTTACTTTAATTTGTGTCTTAGGAACACCATTTTTGCCTACTGTTATGTTTCATTATACTAACAATACTGCTACTACTACTACTACGACTATTACTACTACTACTATTATTAAAACTAATATTAAAACTAATATTAAAACTAATATTAATAGTAATACTACTACCACTACTACTATTTATACTACTACTACTACTACTACTACTACCTACTACTACTACTACTACTACTACGACTACTACTACTACTGCTACCACTGTTACTACTACTACACACACACACACACACACACATACACTCCTCTCCTGACCCTCACGGGGTCAAGACGTGTCACATGGCGCTCCCCATAGCAGCCACAGGGTCAGCCTGTTGACCCTTATCCTTTTTCCTTCTCCTTCGCTCCCATTCCCCCGCCCCTTCCCATTTTTCTCAAGATACTCCTTTTAATTAAGAACACTTGTGAAATGTTGTGACATTAAACAGACATACAGTTAGTGCAGTGTGTTGTGGTGCTGGAAGGTAGTGAGAGCTGTGTCGCCAACGCCTCGCCATCGCCGACACGCTCAAGTTCCGAAGGACACCATCTCTGTCACCCAGCAGCAGGGAAAGGTCAGTTCAGCTGGCAGGCAGTGTGGCAGCCTCGTCACTCAGGTTTGGAGCAAGATGCACGGCACCTTCATCAACGTTGTGCACTTGTTCCCAAAAACATACAACAACCTACCGGGCGGCACCCACCACCTGTGTCCCGCCGGCCTTGGCTTAGCACATCATTACTAAGCCTGGGTACCTGAGTGACCTCCCAGATACTGCCCACCTGCATCCCTCCGGGACCTGTCACCTGAATCCAGCATCCTACCTGAGGATTAACATCTCACTTGACCTCACCGCCATCTGGAAGAATCCGCCCCTTCGCTCTCCCCGCGGCCCCAGCGCCACCACACTGCACTCCACCCCACCCCCCGTCCCCCATCCCCCTACCTTCTCAGAGACAAGTCAGACTCCCGTTTTCCATTCCCCCCTTCCTTTTGTACTGGTTATCGTTAGTGAATTAAAATATATTTCTAAAATGTAAATTTTCAGCCTGTCGGCTGCCGTATTTGAATAAACCATATATTATTATTATTATTATTATTATTATTATTATTATTATTATTATTACACCACACACACACACACACACACACACACACACACACACACACACACACACACACACACACACACACACACACAGACAATCACACATACAGATAATCACACGAAGAGGAGATAAAGGAAAGGGAAGGAAAGGAAGGAAGAGAGAGAGAGAGAGAGAGAGAGAGAGAGAGAGAGAGAGAGAGAGAGAGAACCCTCTTGTATGTAAATGCCTTTGCCTGTTGTATCCCTTTTCTCTCTCTCTCTCTCTCTCTCTCTCTCTCTCTCTCTCTCTCTCTCTCTCTCTCAAAGCAAATCTTCATTTCTCTCAATCTTTCCTTCCTTCTTTCTATTCCGTATCCCTATTTCTATACATTCTAAATTCCCCGTAATAACTCGTTCAATCTCAACTTTTTTTTCCTTCTTCTTTCCCAGCTTCGTGAACCTCTACACCCATGTTCGCATTTCTTGCCTCTTCAACTTCCTTCCTTCCTTAACGCCCCTCTCTCTTTAAACTTCCCTTCTTAAAACTCTCTTCCTGTTATTCTAAGGCTTCTGAAATTTCTCGGGCAAAACTTTCGCCTTTTTCCCCCATCCTCCCTCTAAAATTATACTTATCTCTTTCTCTTCTCTTTATATATATATATATATATATATATATATATATATATATATATATATATATATATATATATATATATATATATATATATATATATATATATATATATATATATATATATATATATATATATATGTGTGTGTGTGTGTGTGTGTGTGTGTGTGTGTGTATAATACACCTCTTGGTCTTCTGCGGGTCCGTCTCGAGACACCCAGCCGTTCCCCTACGGAAGAGCACAGAGCTCATAGTACCGATCTGTGGGTAGGACTGAGACCACTCGCACACAACACACCGCGACAACGAAGTCACAACTCCTTGCCTGACGTCGCGTACCTACTCACTGCTAGGTAAACAGGGGCTACACGTGCAAGAAGATAAACCCAACTTATCTTCACCCGGTCGGGGAATCGAATCCCGGTTCATCTGGTTGTGAGGCAGACGCACTATCCACTGAGCTACCGGACCGTGTGTGTGTGTGTGTGTGTGTGTGTGTGTGTGTGTGTGTGTGTGTGTGTGTGTGTAAGTAATTAAGTAAGTTAACGTTTATTGCTTTATTATACATAATACATAATATACGTATATACAAATTTCTACTTTATATTAGCTACGGTTCGTCGAGCCGAGGTCTGACGTACATTATGCTCACTTGAAATGAGCTAACGTGATATTAAACTAAATTAACATTAAGTCAAAGTAATATACATAAATGTGAACCCAAATATGTAGTCCATTTAGTGCTAGATTGTATGACATTAGCATATATATTTTTACATTAGTAGTAGCAAACTATAAGAGAATTAGTAATGACTGATGGGTATGGACTGTACTGATTGTAACAAAAACTAGCAATAGTAGTAGTAGTAGTAGTAATAGTAGTAGTAGTAGTAAAAGTGTGGCGTTTAGGCGGGGGGTCACGAAGGCTTCCTCCCCTGGGTGACGGCCGCCAACACTGTAACATTGTACCGGATGACCTGGCGTTGAGATGAGACTCAGCAGGGCTTTGCAATAACCAGGGCAGCAGCCGGGTCACAATGCCTCGCCATTACGCTGGTCCCATGTGACAGCCCTCAGCTCACTCTTCACACTGTCCACCGCCTGCTCCAGGAACGCGTATGGCTGGCCTCCACTGACTTCATACATTCTTTTTATTTTCCTCTTCCTGTTCCACCTCCTCTTCCTCTTCTTTTTCCTCCTCCTCTCAAAACTCTTCCTTTTTCATCTTCTTTCCCTTTACTTTCTCTGTCTTTGTTTTTCCTTTTTCCTATATTTATTTCCTATATTCTCTATCATCTTCCCCTTTTTTTCCTTTGGTTTCTCGTCCCTTGTCTTTTCTTACTTTCCATCTCCTCCTCTCAAAACGGGGCGCGGCGGCCTCTGTGTGGTGTACCTAGGCTGGTGTGCATCTCCCGTAGGCGTCTTGTTAATGGTGGTCACTGTTTTATTGTTTTTAGATTTTTTTTTTTCACTTTCAACTTTTTATAAGCCTGTATGATCTTAAACTGAGATATCGTGTTCTGCGCAATATGACCGCTGAAGTTGACGGTGCCACGAAGATAAAGCCCAATCAATCAATCAGTTCCGTGAAATATCTTGCTTAGGCGGGTGTGACAAGAGTCTGAAGCGTGACACAGGGGCCCAAACTGAGACTTGTCTGAGGCCTATATTCTTAAACGTATCGGGCTCCCCTTAGGACTATTTCCCAAGGCCCCAGGGAAGATTAACCGGGTGTTCATGGGTTCCAGTTCAGTTTGCAGAAATCTTGTAAAACTATCACCAGCATCACTCTGTATCTCTTAAAATGTCTGTGTCTCTCAATACGATGATTTCTCAAGGCCACAGAGAAGATTAACCAGGTTGTTGAGGGTGTTTTCCCATTCAAGGTGCAGAAGACATGTAAAACTACCATTACCATCACAAAACTGTCCATGGAAATCTCAGCAGCTTCTACGAGAGACTTTTCAAACAGGAGTACTGAGGCGGAGACGTTTAGGAATACGTCCTTGAGGCCTACTCCGGTGCTCCCCGCAGCTTTGTGTCTTCAGGAACGCTTTCGTCAGACCCTCCACCTGTTGATCTATGTCTCCCTGACGCTCTCTCTCACTTTCTTTCTCTCCTTCTTTGCTTTCTTTCTTTGTCTCTGTGTTTCTTTGTTTCTCTGTTTGTTTGTTTCATTCGTTCTCTCTCTCTCTCTCTCTCTCTCTCTCTCTCTCTCTCTCTCTCTCTCTCTCTCTCTCTCTCTCTCTCTCTCTCTCTCTCTCTCTCTCTCTCTCTCTCTCTCAACATCTTTAAATTCTTACACTCTGAAGTTTTTACTCAACTTATTCATTTTTCTTTTTAACTCCCTCACCAAAGTTTCCCCTCTTCTGTCTCTTCAACATTATCCCTTTCTCCTTCTTGTTATGCTTCCTCCATTTTTTTCTTGAATGTCTTCCTTTACAATCACATACTTACTTCTACTGTGTCTATCTCTCAGTCTCAACTTCTGAAACTTGTCTGCTTTCTCATTTATGCCAGATTCTCTTATTTTTCTTCATCATCATTTTCATTTGTCACAACTTCACTGTAGGATAAAGACCTTTCCCATACAGCGTCCTCCATTTCTCTGTCTGATGTTAGTGTACTCCACCCTGCTCCGGCAAATGATCTAGCTCTATCTTTCCTCCTGTTCTCTGTCTTCGGCAAAGGGTCTAAGTTCATCTCTCCACCTGGTTCTCTGCCTTGTGTTAGTGTACTCCATCCTGCTCTGGCAAAGCCTCTAACCATATATCTCCACCTGGTCCTCTGTTTGGTGTTAGTGTACTCCATCCTGCTCTGGCAAAGGCTCTTTATCTCTCTACCTGGTCCTCTGTCTGGTGATAGTGTACTCCATCCTGCTCTGACAAAGGCTCTAACTTCATCTCTCTCCCTGGACCTCTGTCTGGTGTTAGTGTACTCCATCCTGCTCTGACAAAGGCTCTAACTTCATCTCTCTCCCTGGACCTCTGTCTGGTGTTAGTGTACTCCATCCTGCTCTGACAAAGGCTCTAACTTCATATCTCTACCTGGTCCTCTGCCTGGTGTTAGTGTACTCCATCCTGCTCTGGCAAAGGCTCTAACTCCATCTCTCCACCTGGTCCTCTGTATGGTGCTGGGCCTAGATCCAAGAAGCGTTAACGATCTCGCTAACTGAGATACCGATGTAAACATTCGTTAATGGCATCCAAGAAGCTAAACTATGACGTCACAGCGTGGTTAACTTAACGAGAGCCCCAGATCACTCGTAAACGTGACAAGTTCATCATGAAAAACTTATTTATGATTTTTTAGTATTAGATATAGGTTTTAGAGTACACAGTAAATTTAATTATAAAAGGATGATATGTACACACTGCACACGACTAAGATATCAATATAAGCGCCGCCTCGCTGCCTCCACCCCGGCCCGTGCCCCGGCCCCCTCCCCGGTAAAGAAAGTGTCACTGTCACAAGAAAATCTGGCATCTCTAAGCACCATTGCCAGATAGTCGTACTCAGAGCATCGTATTTACCGGTTTCTGACCATTAACTATTGCCCAGAAGCACTAATAATTAATCATTATGACTATAACAATATATGAATCCAGTTATCGGGGCCCAGGAGAGAGTTTTTGTGTCGGAAATCGGCAACCATAAGAGGCTGAGGACGACTTGCTGCCAGCTATAGGCTGCTTCTTCTCCCGTTATACCCCGTAGTCATGTTTCCCCATGATGACTGCCTCTCTCTTCTCCACCTCCTCAACCATTGTCAGCAGCTCAGACTCACTGAACCTCGGCCGCCGCATTTTCCTCAGTGGTTCAACCATTTTCTGGGTAAAAGTACTTTCCTGCCGTGTGTAAGGTGAGGGTTATCGTACTCAGAGCATAGTATTTACCGGTTTCTGACGCCTAAGTTGCCTAACTATTGCCAAGAAACATCAGGATCTAACTCTTTTAACGATAACTATAAACGAGTTTCGTTATTGCAGCCCAGAAGACCGTTTTGGGGTAGGAAGTTGGAAATATAAGCGGCTGAGTACGACAATCTGACAACGTTGGCCGCCACAGCTGAGGAATGCAGCCGTATGATTGGCTGAAAATTTTTCAAAGACTCTCTGTGATTGACTGTCGAGTCTGATTACATCATCGTGGCGCTTACCCAATCAGTTGGCTTTCTGCAATAGCGAAGCCCGAACGATATCGTTAAGTCTCCTCTTTGGATATGAATTTAGCGAAGTCGTCCGGGCAAACGTTCGGTAACGATACCGATGTCAGTAAGCAGCCTTCTCTTTGGATTCGGGCCCTGGTGTACTCCATCCTGCTCTGACAAAGGCTCTAACTTCATCTCTCTCCCTGGACCTCTGTCTGGTGTTAGTGTACTCCATCCTGCTCTGGTAAAGGCTCTAACTTCATCCCTCTCCCTGGTCCTCTGTCTGGTGTTAGTGTACTCCATCCTGCTCTGACAAAGGCTCTAACTTCATCTCTCTACCTGGTCCTCTGTCTGGTGTTAGTGTACTCCATCCTGCTCTGGCAAAGGCTCTAACTTCATATCTCTACCTGGTCCTCTGTCTGGTGTTAGTGTACTCCATCCTGCTCTGGCAAAGGCTCTAACCTTATTTCTCCACCTGGTCCTCTGTCTGGTGTTAGTGTACTCCATTTGGTTGTCCATCTCTTTTCATTTCCACATACAGGATCCGCCAGAAGCCATCTCATGTTATTTATCGTCATTAGAATATATTCAGCCTTTGTTACCTAATATATATTAGTCGCTTCCATATATTCCCAGCATTGTTTTTTTCATTCCTCTTTGTGGGCTTCTTAGTTTTTTCATAGGCTTGGCAGTCATGTGGTGAGTACCAACACGATAGATACACATTCAAAACAGATTAGATAAATTTATGGATAGTGATGTCAGGTGGGGTTAGAGTCACAGGAGCTGCCTTGTATAGACCTGCCGGCCGCCTGCAGACTCCTTAAGGTGCTATCACACGGACAACCTCACTG
>NC_066513.1:4556025-4692903 GCF_024679095.1 Eriocheir sinensis | reverse complement strand
AATATATTAACAGTGGTGTCCCACAGGGTTCTGTCCTATCTCCCTCTTTTTCTGTTGTTCATTGATGATCTTCTTTCCAAAACGAACTGTCCTATCCATTCCTACGCCGATGATTCCACTCTGCATTATTCAACTTCTTTTAATAGAAGACCCACCCTTCAGGAACTTGACGACTCAAGGCTGGAGGCTGCAGAACGCTTAGCCTCAGACCTTACTATTATTTCCGATTGGGGCAAGAAGAACCTGGTGTCCTTCAACGCCTCAAAAACAAAGTTTCTCCACCTATCCACTAGACACAGTCTTTCAAACAACTATCCGCTATTCTTTGACAACACCCAGCTATCACCTTCCTCAACACTAAACATCCTCGGTCTATCCTTAACTCAAAATCTCAACTGGAAACTTCATATCTCATCTCTTACTAAATCAGCTTCCTCGAGGCTGGGCGTTCTGTACCGTCTCCGCCAGTTCTACTCCCTGCACAGTTGCTGTCCATATACAGGGCCTTGTCCGCCCTCGTATGGGTATGCATCTCATGTGTGGGGGGGCTCCACTCACACAGCTCTTCTGGACAGAGTGGAGGCTAAGGCTCTTCGTCTCATCAGCTCTCCTCCTCATACTGATAGTCTTCTACCTCTTAAATTCCGCCGCAATGTGGCCTCTCTTTCTATCTTCTATCGATATTTCCACGCTGACTGCTCTTCTGAACTTGCTAACTGCATGCCTCCCCCCTCCAAGGCCCCCTGCACTCGACTTTCTACTCATGCTCATCCCTATACTGTCCAAACCCCTTATGTAAAGTTAACCAGCATCTTCACTCTTTCATCCTTCACGCTGGTAAACTCTGGAACAATCTTCCTTCATCTGTATTTCCTCCTGCCTACGACTTGAACTCTTTCAAGAGGGTATCAGGACACCTCTCCTCCCGAAACTGACTTATCTTTCGGCCACCTCTTTGGATTCTTTTTTAGGAGCGGCGAGTAGCGGGCTTTTTTTTATTAATGTTTACTTTTTGTGCCTTGAGCTGTCTTGCTGTAAAAAAAAATATATATATATATATATATATATATATATATATATATATATATATATATATATATATATATATATATATATATATATATATATATATATATATATATATATATATATATATCTATATATATATATATATATATATATATATATATATATATATATATATATGTATATATATATATATATATATATACATATATATATATATATATATATATATATATACATATATATATATATATATATATGTATATATATATATATATATATATAGATATATATATATATATATATCCATATATATATATATATATATGTGGATATATATATATATATATATATATGTATATATATATATATATATATATATACATATATATATATATATATATATATATATATATATATATATATATATATATATATATATATATATATATATATATATATATATATATATATATATATATATATATATATATATATATATATATATATATATATATATATATATATATATATATATATATAGTAGAACTGACGAAACTAATAGATATGCAACTATCAGATGACGGCAATGCAGAGGACGCCTGGCTAAACTTTAAAAATCACTTACTCACTCAGCAGGACACATTTGTCCCCTTGTACGAGAAGCGAATTAACACTAATAAAAGTCCACCTTGGTTTAATAGCGAAATTAAACACTCAGTCAAGGAGAGAAAATTGTTTTACAGGTTAAAGAAAGACCAAACCACGCCCGAAAACATTAGACTTTACAATGATGCAAGGCGACGAGTAAAAAGATTAGTGCATCAGGCAAAGCGTAGATATGAAGAAAATATTGCAGCCAACTGTAAAAATAATCCGAAATCCTTCTTCAGTTACATAAACAACAGAAAGGCGATCAGAAGTGGAATTGGACCTTTAACAAACAGCGACGGTGCACTAGTGACTGACAGCCAACACGTTGCAAACCTATTAAATAATTACTTTTCCTCGGTGTTTAATAATAACAGTCCTCCCACCACCACCACCAACACCAGTACTAATGTAAATCCCGAGCATGCATAGTCTAACTTTGAAATAAAACCTGATGAAGTCCTTAAAGCCCTCAAATCACTTAAAACAAATAAATGTCCTGTTCCTGATAAAGTGTATCCAACTCTGCTGAAAGAAACAAAGTGCGAAATACTCTCCTCCCTCACAACCGTATTCAATATGTCCTTGCGACAAGGCATTGTCCCTTCAGATTGGAAAAAGGCTAACGTGACACCGATTTTTAAGAAAGGAGACAATAAAGTACCAGGTAATTACAGGCCCATTAGTCTAACTTCGGTTGTAGGTAAGCTACTTGAGGGCATAATTAGAGACAAAATTGTGAGTTACCTTGAAAGCCACTCATTAATTGGGGACTCACAACATGGCTTCCGAAACAAAAGATTCTGCCTATCAAATCTATTAACCTTTTATAACGACCTCTTCACTGTTTATGACGTAACCAAATCACTGGACGTAGTCTATCTTGATTTCCAGAAAGCGTTTGATAAAGTCCCGCATAATAAATTACTTTACAAATTAAAGCAAATAGGTATTGACGGTCAGGTAAACCAATGGATCGCGAATTGGTTGAGCAACAGACAACAAAGAGTAGTGATTGACGGATTTAACTCAGAGTTGGCGCCGGTCACTAGTGGCGTCCCTCAGGGCTCGGTTCTTGGCCCAGTGCTCTTCATTATTTACATCAACGACGTGGATGTTGGACTCAATAACCGCATTAGTAAATTTGCAGACGACACAAAGATTGGTAACTCGGTTCTCACTGACGAAGACAAGTAAAGCCTCCAAGAGGATTTGCACAAAATTTCAGCTTGGTCGGATAGATGGGAGATGCCCTTTAACGTAGACAAGTGCCAGGTCCTTCAAGTTGGAACGAGGAATAAGAAGTTTGATTACGAGATGCGCGGCGTTAAACTCAAAAGCGTTCAATGCGTCAAGGACTTGGGGGTCAAAATAGCGTCAAACCTCAAATTCTCACAACAATGCATCGATGCAGCAAATAAAGGGAACAGAATGTTGGGCTTCATTAAAAGAAACTTTTTATTTAAGAATAAAGATGTAATACTCCCGCTCTACAACAGTTTAGTCAGACCCCACTTGGAATATGCGGTACAGTTTTGGTCTCCCCACCATGCAAAGGATATTGCTAAATTAGAAGGTGTTCAGCGTCGGGCAACGAAAATTATCCCTTCCTTGCGCAACAAATCCTACGAAGAAAGGCTTTCTACCCTTAACATGTTCTCTCTTGAGAAACGTCGCCTCCGAGGAAAATTGATCGAATGTTTTAAAATACTTAATGGTTTCACGAATGTAGACAGATCAACATTGTTTATGATCGATGACACTTTGCGCACGAGGAACAATGGCGTAAAACTCAGATGTAGACAAGTAAATTCAGACTGCACCAAATTTTTCCTCACCAACGTTGTAGTGCGAGAATGGAATAAGCCTCCACCATCAGTGGTCCAGTGTAACACGATTGACTCCTTCAAAATAAGCTCGACCGTCACTTCCTTCAACTTACTCTCAACTCGAGTAGAAGTGCAACGTTTTGGAGTCTTCTGATTATTGTAATATCACTTAGGTTTAAGGACAGACCACCAAGTCTGGACCATGGTGTCTGTGTGGTCTGATTTTCTATGTAAATCTGTAATCTCTCTCTCTCTCTCTCTATATATATATATATATATATATATATATATATATATATATATATATATATATATATATATATATATATATATATATATATATATATATATATATATATATATATATATATATATATATATATATATATATATATGTATCAGAGAAAATCTCCTGCCTATTATATACCCTAAATCAGAAGTTCTCAACCAGGGGTAAATTTACCCCTAGGGGGTAAAAAATTATATATTCGGGGGTAAATAATTGAAGTACCTGATAATTTTAAAAATCATTCAATTAAATTTGATTTTGTAAAATGAGAGAGAGAGAATGCAAAGAAAGTGTGTGTGTGTGTGTGGGAGAGAGGGAGGAAGGGAGATTGTCTGTCAATCTTGTTCAGTCCTGTTTGGGCATGCTCACTGTTCACCCACCAGTAACACCACTGTTCCGAATTTCAGTTGATCTTTGGCAATGACCTGGAGCAGACTCTATTCTCTCATTGTTGTATATTACTGCTGGTATGTAAGTATATTAGTATTATATGTTCTGAGAGTAATACTATAAGTTTGTATGCATTTATTATGATATTTCATTAAATTAAAAGTAAACATTAATTGAGAGCTTTGATGAGAACTAGCCTGGCATTGATAAAATCCACAGAGAGTGTTACTGTTAACTGAAGAATCAGTCATGAGTGGCAATATTCTGGATATGTTTTCAGTGAATGGAGAATTAGTCACATGACTAATTCATAATTATTTCATTTCAGATTGTGTCATGTCCAAGAAACGTACATACCTGGATTCATATGTACAATATGGCTTTGACTTCGTTGTTGTGGATGGTGTGGAGAAGCCTCAGTGTCTGCTGTGCTTAAAAGTTCTTGGAAATGGGTCACTGAAACCTTCAATACTGAAACAGCATCTGGAAGCTTCACATCATGTCCATGCATCCGATGACCGTGCTACATTTGAGTCAAAGAGAGCTAGGTTTAGGGCTGCAGGAACACTGCCCAAACTTGGCTTTGTATCTGAGAAGAAACCAATGCTTGCAGCTTCCTATAATGTAGCGCTGCGAATAGCAAAGGCCAAGAAACCTCATGACATTGCCGAGAAGGTGATTAAACCTTGTGCCTTAGACATGGTTGAACATGTATGTGGGATTAAAGCAAAGCAGATGATTCAAGCCATTCCCCTTTCTAATGACACAATCCATCGGCGTATTAGTGAAATGTCTCAAGATATTTGTCAACAAGTTATTGAACAAATCAAATCTAGCCCAGCAAAAATATCTTTGCAACTTGATGAAACCTGTGATGTAGCGAATTTTTCACAACTTCTTGTTTTTGTCCGTTACATATGTGGAAAAGAACTAAAAAATGAATTTCTCTTTTGTGAACCTCTCCAGCAAACCACAAAGGCTACTGGTATAATGCAGAAAATACAAGACTTCTTTGACAAGAACAATCTCACGTGGGACATTGTTGGCTCAATCTGTAATGACGGAGCTCCAGCCATGATGGGAGTGAGATCAGGCTTCACTGCACTTGTAAAGCAAAAGGCACCCCATGTAATAACAACACACTGTTTTCTTCACAGACATGCATTAGCTGCAAAAACTCTTCCTGAAAATCTGAAAATTGTTTTGCAGAAAGTTGTTGAGGCTGTTAACTTCATTCGGTCCCAAGCATTGAATCACCGTTTGTTCAAAGCTTTTTGTGATGAGATGGGCTCTGAGCATTCCATTCTTTTACTGCATACTGAAGTGAGGTGGCTTTCACGTGGACTTATTTTAAATCGTGTGTTTGAGCTCCGTACTGAGGTAGAAATGTTTCTTCGTGACCGGAATTCAAAGCTGTGTGAAAATTTTGCTGATCCCAAGTTCATCGCCTGTTTGGGGTACCTGTCAGATATGTTTACCCATCTTAACCAAGTTAACAAACAACTCCAAGGAACATCAGTAACCATTGTTGAAGCAAGTGAAAAGATGACAGCATTGCAGACAAAGCTGGACTTATGGGCACGGAGAGTTCACCAAAGCAACTTTGCAAATTTCCCAAATTTCGATGAGGTCATTAGTGAGAGTCCTGGAGTGTTACCTGGGATAAATGAAGACATCACAGACCATTTGAATATCTTGAAGAATCACTTCACTGGCTACTTTTCAAAAGACATGATTCCAACAGAGAGAGCCACTGAACTGTCAGAAATAAAAGATGACAGCCCAGTAAAAGATGAACTGATTGATCTTCAATCTTCTGCTACTCTTAGAGAAGAATTTGAAAAAGTTGGTGTTAATTTTTGGATAAACTCACAGATTCATTCCCACTCCTTACTCAGCGTGCCTTCCAAGTGTTTGTTCCTTTTATCACTACGTACTTATGTGAATCAGGGTTCTCAAGTTTAGTAGCAATAAAGACAAAGGCCAGAAACCGCCTGAAAGCCGATGATGATATGAGAGTAGCATTGTCAGAAACAGCTCCTCGCATAAACAAACTGATTGACTCAATGAATCAGCAGTGTTCCCACTGATAATGCTTCTGGTGTTTCTGTTCATTATTTTTTGTAATACAAATTAACTTCATAATTTTCTATTTAGAAAAGGTTTGATTTTCTTTATTTTTGTGATACGAATGTATAATACTATTTTTATACAAAAACTACTATCCATTTCAGAACCTATGACATACTGTTTTTCGCAGATATCTTTCAAACGAAGACTTGGATCAGCATGGTGCTTTGGCACACATTATTTCACACACTCCGCTAATTTTTGACACTATTGTGCATTGTCAAATGCGCCTAATTATGGCGTTTACTCTTGACTGTGAAGTCAAATACCTGCCTGAGCTACTACGCATTCGAACAGGCGAATCGTGACGTAGTAGTGACGTCTATCCACCCACTGCCTTCACTCCTGGATACCCCTACTCCGCTCCTTCCTTCCTTCCTCCTACCCTTCTCCTTATCCCCCTACCTCTTTCTCCTCCATGCCTCCGGTCCTCTCTCAGTTCTCTCTCTCTCTTGCGGCTACACAGTATATGAATCCATGCACAAGTATGAGGAATTAATGGCAGAGAAATAAAATTATATGCCGAGTGTAGTTGGATTGTTTATGCAAACAATCGTAATCGATGCTCTTGCTTGTTTCACTGTTACACCGTATTTGGTGAGCGAAGAAGGTAACATGGTAAGTAACGGGCATGCGGCCGATAGACTGCTGATACCCACATCCTGTGGAGGAAGGAGTATTTCATCGCTGTGAACCATGGCCAGCTTGCAGCGATGTTCCCGTGGGTGCAAAGGAGCCATCGTACAACGACTCTTTCAAGTCTTTAATCAAGAGAATATTGAAAATAAATTGAGGATAAGTTTGAATAGGTAAGTAATGAATCAAAATTTGTATTCCGTAGTTACAAATAAAAGTCACTATATTTTACAGTTACCCATGACAATAAAAGTGAACATTCACAGACTGTGTGGAATATCATTTGGATTGTTGTCCTGGTTAAAGAAATGGTTAAACATGAAAATTTCGAACATGCTATCTAATATGATTTCCTTTCCCCAACAGGCCTTATGATCGTGTTGCAGAGGTCATGGAATGACCGCAAATGCAGTGCGCTTGCTGGTTCAACGGAGCACACGTTCTCGGCCAGATACTGCACAGCGCGGGACAGCTACTCCCCTGTGACACCGCCACACTCACCGCCGCCCCTGCCACACCACTTGTTTTTGACAGTTTTACTGGTGCCATTCGCCGCCATATACATGCAAAGTTTGCAGCAAAAGAAACGTTTACTATTGGCACCCTGACTGAAAGCTTGAAGACGGCATGTATTATCCCAAGTGAAACCTCAGAAACTACGATGTGGCGAGTGCTGCACAACATGGGATGCCGCTACAGAACATCACAGCGGAAAGTGTACCTAAGGAAGGAGTCGCTAGATGTCGTGCCGCCGTGTTGAGGCTCTCTGAGCACTTCAGCGACATCGGAGGGAGGGAAGAGAAGTAGTTTACGTGGATGAGACATGGTTCACCACTCGCATGCAGCACAATAAGGAGTGGGTAGACACATCCCAGCCTGCCACTAATGCTACCTACAGTCGTCAGGTGCCACCTGGAGAAGGGGAGCGATTTGTAGTGGTAGCAGGTGGTACAGTCGACGGTTTTGTAAGCGAGTCATTTTTGTGCTTCCCTGCAAAAAACAAAACCGGTGACTACCACGGGGAAATGAACAGCACCCTCTTCCTTCGCTGGCTTACGTCGCAGCTGCTACCCGCCCTGGAAGAACCATCAGTATTGGTTTTGGACAACGCGCCCTACCACAGCCAGTTGACAGAGGAGAGTCGGTGTCCCACCACCGCCACCAACAAAGCAGAGTTGATGGACTGGCTAGCGATCCGCATAATTCACTTCCCGCAACACGCCACGCGTCCCGAGCTTCTTCAGCTCTGCAGGAGACACCGACCGGAGCCACAGTACACAGTTGATAATGTCATTCGTGACTGGGGACATGAGGTCGTCCGACTACCACCTGCACATCCCGAGCTTAACGCCATCGAACAGGTGTGGGGCGCCATGAAGCGGTATGTGCGCTCCACCTTGCAGCGATTCACCCGGGCAGATCTACAGGTGAGGGTACAAGAAGCCAAGCTGTGCGCAACAAAGGAGGTGTGGGCAGGAGCAGTACGACGAGCCAGAGCCTTCGAGGACGAGTACTGGTCCTCTGACAACATACGTGAAGGTGTAGATCCCGTCGTCATCAACATCGACAGTGATGATGAAGGTGACTTGTTTGTCGATAGTGATGAATATTAAAGTAAAATATGTGGTCAGTTATTTATATTATTAATCCACCCAATATATATACTTGGTGTCTATTTATGTCTGCAATGACTTTTTAACATATCTACATGAACCCATATCGTATGGTAGTCTTTTTCTAACATTAGAATTAATGATTAATATATTTATGACTTTAATTTCGTTTTAACATTTTCTCTGCAATGAATTCCCGCTTCAGTTTCACCCATATTCCTTTCCGTCTCTTAAACGATTTCCTATACATTATCAAGCGTCAGCTACATCCTTCACACCATCATACGTTCAACGTAACCTACGAGATGGAGGGTAAAAAAACTCGTACAACTTTCAATGGTTATATAATTGCCGAATAAACCTCATACAACAATACTCATTAAGCAACAGCAAGTTGCGCTGGACCAGGAATCAAGGTCGTGTGGAGAGAAAACCCTCACATAGTTAATAATTTAACCAATAATTTAGAGTTTTCCGCCATTATAGACAAGTCATAATGAGCCCATACCTTCACATCTCAGAGAGAGAGAGAGAGAGAGAGAGAGAGAGAGAGAGAGAGAGAGAGAGAGAGAGAGAGAGAGAGAGAGAGAGAGAGAGAGAGAGAGAGAGAGAGAGAGAGAGAGAGAGAGAGAGAGGGGGAAGGGGGAACTGAGAGAGTAACAGGCATGGAGTAGAAATAGGTAGTGGGATAAGGAGAAGGGTAGGAGTTAAGTGAATGGAGCGGTGGGAGTAGGGGTATCCAGGAGTGAAGGCAGTTTGTTGATAGACTTCACTACTACGTCACGATTCGCCTGTTCGAATGCGTAGTAGCTCAGGCAGGTTTTTGACTTCACAGTCAAGAGTAAACGCCATAATTAGGCGCATTTGACAATGCACAATAGTGTCAAAAATTAGCGGAGTGTGTGAAATAATGTGTGCCAAAGCACCATGCTGATCCAAGTCTTCGTTTGAAAGATATCTGCGAAAAACAGTATGTCATAGGCTCTGAAATGGATAAAGTCCTAAACAATAAAAAGGTTCTTTCTGACCTTGTTTTTCTGTCACTTAATGATGGCTATGAAATTTTTGTATGGGAGTAGGGGGTAAATGGAGAAATACATAAAGCCGAGGGGGTCAGTGATGGAGGAAAGGTTGAGAATGGCTGCCCAAAATACTAGCAGTGATGGGGCAGTTAACCACAATAGAAGACGGCGACAGAGGCCAAGCCTTCATGGAAAAGAGGGTTTTGGAGCTCCAGAGCAAGATGCAAGAACTCAGACCTATACACCGTGCGCTGGAAGAACAATGGGGCAACACAGACATCGACGCCGCATTGAAAGAGAACATAGACAAACCTTATAAGGAGATAATAGACCAACATAAAAGCTCAATCATCAGAGCTAACCAAATTAAATTGGTGAAACTAAATGGCGGCCACATCAAGCATCCCCGCCCCATTAAGGGCTATATCAACTTAACAAAGAAGACACTCACAGCAGATCAAAAAGAACTCCTTGACATGGGCCTAAATTGCCATATCATGTCAAAACCCAGAAAATTCCAGAAGCGGCTCGAGTGTGAAGTACTACTGGACGACGCGGAGAGACTTGCGAAAAAAGGCGACATTACCATCGAGCCGACGTTTAAACAAGAAGTCATCGCGGAGGCGGGAAAAATAAGAGGACGTTACAACAGCAAGATAATTGAACCAAGACACCGGGACGCAGCAAAACAACTGAAAGCAGACCACAACATCACCATCAGGAAAGCAGACAAAGCTGCCACCTACGTCATCATGGAAACTTCCGAATACCTACAGAAGATTGACGACATACTCAACGAAACTACAAAATTCAAAAGAATAACCAGGGACCCAACGGAAGACCTCAAGAAAAAAAGTAAACAAACTGATAGTCAAAAACAACATTGCCAGCAGAAGTATCAAACTAGAAAAGCTCTCTGGTGAGTTCAGCATGGGTTATTGTTATGGGAACGTCAAGACCCACAAACCAGGCAACAAACTCCGGCCTATCATATCCCAAATACCGACGCCGACCTACAACCTAGCGAAACAACTGTGCAGCCTCCTGACCCCCTACGTACCCTCCACACACAACCTACAAGCATCGTCAGATTTTCTCGACATCCTCAAGACCAGCAACACATGAGGAAGAGTTGCTTCCCTTGATGTCGAATCGCTCTTTACAAACGTACCTGTGAACCGCACCATCAACTAGATCATCGAACGGGTATACCATAACAACTCTAACACCTCCATCGACATCCCCGAAGCCGTCTTACGAAATCTCCTGGAATGCTGCACAAAAGAAGCTCCATTCACCTGCCCACGCGGAAACAAGTACTGCCAGATTGACGGAGTAGCCATGGGTTCACCCCTCGGAGTATTACTGGCAAACTTTTTCATGGGCTGCGTCGAAGAAGTATTCAAGAAGCTCGACAAACCAGATATATACTGCCGCTACATAGATGACATATTCATCAAGACCGACAACGACGACGACGCCGAGCGGCTCAGACTTTGCCTACAGGAAGTTTCAGGCCTCAAGCTGACAATAGAAAAGAGCGTCAACAACTCCATCCCATTCCTGGACATACTCGTAAAGCAAGAAGAGCAATCCTTCAACACAGAAGTATTCGTCAAGCCCACAAACCCCGGACACTGCCTCAATGGAAGGTGAGTGTCACAAAGATACAAAGACTCGACAATCGGCGCATATGTCAGAAGGGCACTCACTCACTGCAGCACATGGCAACAAGTACACAACGAAATAGAGCGCTCAACACAAGTTCTACTCAATAACGGCTTCAGCGAGATTGAAATCAACCGCCACACCAAGAAGATCATGGATAGCTGGCACAATCCAAAAACAACAGAAAATAAGCAAGAAATTATCATCTTCTACAGAGCATTCTTCTCGACATCACACAAGGAAGAAGAAAGGATCATGAGGCAGATAGTGCACCGCAACCTAAAACCCACAAACCAGGAGAAGAAGATCAGCCTCCGAATATACTACAGAAACAAGAAAACAAGCCACCTCCTACTGAAAAACAATACTCGCCCGGATAAAGAGACAACCCAGAAGTCTGATGTCATATACAGGTTCAACTGCACAAGAGGAAACTGCGAAGTCCTCTCCTCCTCGTATATCGGCATGACGAGAATGAGGCTGTCTCGGCGACTTACATTCCATCTATCTGCCGGAGCCCCAAAAAAACACCTTCGAGAAGAACACGGAGAGACAATAACAAGAAGCACCCTGGAAGAAAACATAGAAAATCTGGATACCTGCCAGGATAGGCGACGACTTCCAATATTGGAGGCCTTGTACATACAAGAACTCAAGCCAAAACTCAACATCCAGGCTGAGGACCTACAGGCCCTACCGAGTATGCGCCGACAAACAGGCAGCCATCAATCATCGATGCGCGCGCACGAGGGACGCGGGACAAGCGCGCCATCCACTTACCATTCTCACCTCAACACCAGGGGAAGAAACATCTCTCTACTAGCTGCTGATGAAGGGTTAAGAACCCGAAATCCGGATCCAGCCAAATGACTAGCTACGGCGAAGTCATACAACTCCTATCAAAAGAGAATAGAACACTACTAAGACAAAAAGAAAGTACATTGAAGAAAATAATAAACATGACCTATCACTTTTAACAAAACATGTATCAGAAAATCTGCCTATATATAGTATATATATATATATATATATATATATATATATATATATATATATATATATATATATATATATATATATATATATATATATATATATATATATATATATATATATATATATATATATATATATATATATATATATATATATATATATATATATATATATATTTTTTTACGTTGTTGCCTATTGCGCCAGGTAGGCATCTTCCCAGTGGGGCCTGATGGTCGGCCCAAGGCTTCTTCAGGTGGGGCCTGATGGTCGGCCCAGCCCGTTCTGGCGCAGGCGAGTGTTTATAGTGGCGCCATCTTTCATTGGCTCATGCTGCCCCCGGAACTCGTTCTTGATTCGCTTGACGGCTTCCTCTAGAGTCCGGGTTGATGGGTGGTCTTCAGGACAGCATGTAGGTAGTTTTAAGCCACTCGCCGGTGACTGAAAAATCCGAGTGGTAGCGTGGGGATTCGAACCGCGTCGTCCATCACGCGTGAATGTGGGCCCAGTTGCCACTACGCCACCTGCCGCCTATATATATATATATATATATATATATATATATATATATATATATATATATATATATATATATATATATATATATATATATATATATATATATATATATATATATATATATATATATATATATATATATATATATATATATATATATATATATATATATATATATATATATATATATATATATATATATATATATATATATATATATATATATATATATATATATATATATATATATATATATATATATATATATATATATATATATATATATATATACGGTCAGACCTCGGTTTACGAGTGTCTTAGTTTACGAGTGTTTTGATTTACGAGCTAAAAATCCCACAAAAATGCCTTGGTTTACGAGCGGTGACTTGGTATACGAGCATCCTGTTCCATTTCTTTTTTTTTTATTAGTCGCCACCCCCCGGGTGGGAACACAGACTATTTGGAGGCCGTCAGGGTCAAGCGCGTAAGTTCTTTCGAGTAGGGATCACAAACCCTTGCCTTGTGACCGATCATGAAGGGGAAGGGAGGATGCCGATAGACCGACTCTGTCGTCATGTCAGCCTAGCCGATCAAGTCGGTCTTTCGACGAGGACTTGCGTGTCTCCTTGTACAAGTCGAAGACGTGAGAGTGGGTTCCCTTTGTTCGCTGCAAAATGAGTGTTCAACGCTGAAAACAATGGGAATAGAGTCTCAGTTAGTGCTGCCACCTTGATCTAAATAAAATACGGAACGCAACATCCCATTCTGCAATACAAAATGAATCCATATTTTAAGGAACGGATGGCAACCATAAAATTTATCTGGCCTGCCATGACAGAGCCGCTGCCCGCTGCTGGTGAAGAATAGAGGAATGGGGGAGAGACGTTACGACGCGTATTTTGCACGTATTTCAGGACGACCATTGACAAAGAAATTTTTTTGGACTGGTTTTGTGGTTCACCGAAAAATGCGCTCTCTACATTTTTAAAATACTGATTTTTATCTGCTTAACCATTCAGACAGGCAAATACGGAACAGATGGCGTTCCGTATTTTAAGGAAAGGGTGGCAAGTTTGCAACCCTAAGACGTCATCTGGTGACATATGGCCTTCTTGAACGACCCCCCATTCTTGTGACTGTTTTTCACCTCCCTCCCGTAATCCGCCAGAGCGCTCAATCTTGTCCATATGATTGGATGAACCAACAGTGTTTCTCCTTTTGTCACTCATCAAGGACAACACGCGTTAATTTAGTCACAGTTACGTACGGGATCTACAGTTCATTAGGAGTATTTAAGTAGCTACTTAGCGTCATTGCATGCGACTGAGTTTCTTAAAACGTCCTTTTTGTCTACAAAATATTGACAAATGGCATCGTTTCACTTTCTTGTTTCTAACGGTGACGATGATGATTTCATACCGGGAAGTTTTTACTTATCCTACAGTGCTGCTTTAAAGTGATCTGTGGTGCAACAGTAACACAACAGTAACCTCGTGAACTCTATATCCACCCCCACCTGGCAGGGTTACCCATAGGAAGCTCAGGAAAGGGTTATCGCCATAGGCCTATGGAAGTGCGGCCAGCTAGACAGTGGCCGTCGTACCCAGTCCCGCCGCGGCTTGCGCAGGACCCCCGATTCTTGCCAAGAAATGGGGGGAATTCTTTAAAATCTGACGCACCAGAACAAGAAATGCTAAAATTTCGCAAGACTACTGTAAACTTTGACCGCCATATGACGGCTCTAGACTCAGTCCGCGTTGTAAACTCGCAGAAATAGTATCCGTACGCTCGTCTCATGTTTTCAGCATTACAGTGTGAGTCCTTTTTACTATAACAATAGCCTCCAGAAAGATGGTTCAAAGGGATGGTGCTGCTAAGAAGAAAACAGAAACGGTAGATATATGCTCGCAATAGGTGGGCGAAGCCTCGGCAGCTTGTATGCCCTCCTGAACGTAACTGGCACCCGTTCACCCTCCATCTCGGACGAGATGGTAGTCAAACGTAGTTCCATTGCCTCGAGAGTAGGGAAACTGTGGCTGTTAAACCCCAGAGCGAAGCCTACACCTTGAGTGAAGTTAGCAGTTCCGAGAGTCTCCGTAACAACCGTACCACATTGAATTGTGTTACATATTATTTATCATTGGTATTTGTTACTAAAATTGCTTTAATTCTTTAAAAAAATAAGTAAAATGATTTATATATATTTTTTTTTAGATATGGGACGCATTAATGGGATTTACATTAATATCAATGGGGAAATTCGTTTTGGTTTACGAGTGTTTTGGTGTGCGAGCAAAATTCCGGAACGAATTAAACTCGTAAACCGATGTTTGACTGCATATATATATATATATATATATATATATATATATATATATATATATATATATATATATATATATATATATATATATATATATATATATATATATATATATATATATATATATATATATATATATATATATATATATATATATATATATATATATATATATATATATATATATATATATATATATATATATATATATATATATATATATATATATATATATATATATACATACATACATACATACATACATACACACATACACATACACATGCACATGCATGCATACATATATATATATATATATATATATATATCTATATATATATATATATATATATACATATATATATATATATATATATATATATATATATATATATATATATATATATATATATATATATATATATATATATATATATAGCATCTATATATGTGGGGGCTATATATTCTGGACAGAGTGGAGGCTAAGGCTCTTCGTCTCATCAGCCTCCTCCTCATACTGATAGTCTTCTACCTCTTAAATTCGCCGCAATGTTGCCTCTCTTTCTATCTTCTATCGATATTTCCACGCTGACTGCTCTTCTGAACTTGCTAACTGCATGCCTCCCCCTCCATGGCTCCCCGCTGCACTCGGCTTTCTACTCATGCTCATCCCTATACTGTCCAAGCCCTTATGCAAGAGTTAACCAGCATCTTCACTCTTTCATCCTCACGCTGGTAAACTCTGGAACAATCTTCCTTCATCTGTATTTCCTCCTGCCTACGACTTGAACTCTTTCAAGAGGGAGGGTATCAGGATTTCCTCCTCCCGAAATTAACCTCTGATTTTGGACACCTTTAACCTCTGTTCAGGAGCAGGAGTAGCGGGCCTTTTTTTTCTTTTTTTTTCTTTGCGCCCTTGGAGCTATATATATATATATATATATATATATATATATATATATATATATATATATATATATATATATATATATATATATATATATATATATATATATATATATATATATATATATATATATATATATATATATATATATATATATATATATATATATATATATATATATATATATATAAATATATATATATATATGTATATATATATATATATATATATATATATATATATATATATATATATATATATATTTATATATTTAGAGATGTATTGATATCTGCATCTGCATTCGCATCCGTGGAACATCTGCATATTTTTTTCACATCATCTGCATCTGCATCCGTAGTTGTGATAAATCAACATCTGCTCTGCCTGCATCTGCATTTGTGGTGAAATATACATCTACATCTGCATCCGCACTCTACAGAGGATGTGTGGATGCAGATGTGTTTTGTGTGCACAACCTATAGTTTATAGAGTAATATATAGACACGCAGTTACAGACTAGCAGAGTAGTAGAGTACTGCCTGGTGCTTACAGACTTAGAGTTCAGACAGAGCTTAGAAATGTGGAGTAAATTTATTGATGTGTGTCTAATGAATTAATTATCTAGTAAAACTAAAGCAAATAATATCACGGAGTCATCTCCTTTCAAACTTACACAACGTAATGTGTCTAGAATTTAGGGAAGGTCAGGAGGAGGGGCGAATTTACTTAGTGACTATGAAGTAAAAAATACTTAGTAAATAAACTGCAAACTGAATGGTGGTATGTTAGATACTTAGTAACGACAGTTGAGTGAGTCACTGTGTGTGTGTGTGTGTGTGTGTGTGTGTGTGTGTGTGTGTGTGTGTGTGAGGAGCGTGAAGAGGGAGATAGAGACGAGGCTTATCACCCTTGCTTCTCACCTTCACCCCGATGCCTTACTGCTGGAAAGAGAGAGAGAGAGAGAGAGAGAGAGAGAGAGAGAGAGAGAGAGAGAGAGAGAGAGACTGTAATGTGTGTGTCGTGTGGCTGAGTAATGTCGTACATTGCAGTCTTAGACCTTATTCCCACTTCACACGGTAGAATTCAGTGCTTCTTCCTTAAATACTTTTAATGCGAATGTTTCCATAATTATACAAATAATAATATTAAAAAATATGAACCGGCAGCGCTGAGCTCTTCTTATCGCACGAGTTTTCCTGTTGTCGCCTGTTTCCCCTGATACAGTGAGTTGCTGATGAAAAGATTTTCACAGAGGAAGGGTAATATTAGCTATTGTTTTATTATTATTATCATTATTACTGTTATAGAGGGCTTTTCGATGTATTTCTTACTAGAATTTAATGCAATGAAGCATTAGAATAAAGTTATTTTCTTTTCACATTTGCTAAGCATCTCGAAAATTTATAATAGTGATCCATAAGTTGTAAACTGGCATTCTCTGTTATTCATGATACACCCACAAGATGGAATAGCACCTTACACTTGCTAAGAAGAACACTAGAAATAAAGGAATCTGTGTGTGCGTATGCTGCTACCAACTCCAAAATCAAACAGCTCAGCAATACTGAGTGGTTGATTATGCATAAATGTGTACAAGCCTTACAACCTTATGAAGATATCACAAAAAAAACTTAGTGACTCCACATCAACAGCAGCTGAAGTGATTCCACTTGTAAAGTCCTTAAAACACACTCTTCAGCATACCACATCAGTAGTTTCTAACCCTGTTGAAGAAACTCATACTTCAGATACAAGCTCTGAAGATGAACCAGGCTCAGGATCAGTGATTGAGTTAAATGAAGACAGACAAGCAACACAGGCAGTAAACTTCATGAAAGAAGCAATGCAAGCTGATGTTGAGAAAAGATTTTCTTGGATTGAAAATGAAGATCTTTACAGAATTGCAACATATATTGACCCAAGATACAAGAGTAATTTTTTTCTTCATCTCACGTCACTGATCAAGTAAAATCATCACTTGTCAGAGTATGTGAGGAGCTTCGTCAGACGACTATTCTAGAAGAGGAAGATGGAGAACCAAGAAGGAAACGAAGAAGAGATGATATGAGTGAAACACCTACCACCTGTGGAACATTAGATGAAGCAATGACCTCTACTCTTGCCTCCAGCAGTGATGATGAAGCAGAAAACTCATCTGTAGTAACTTTACTCATGAAAGATATTGAGAAATATCACAGAGAGAAAAGAATAAGTGGAACAAGTCAAGATAGTTTGCAATGGTGGAAGACAATGAAGACAGTCTACCCTGATTTGGCAAAGGTAGCTTGCCAGTATCTCTCCTGTCCACCAAGTAGCGTTCCTAGTGAGCAGCTGTTTAGTAGTGCTGGCTTGATATATGACGCTAAGCGCAATCGGCTTTTGCCAGAAAAGGTAGATAAGCTACTGTTTTTGAAACGAAACTTGCCCATCTTGAACTTTAAATATTAAGTAATAAATGTGTGTTTATAGTATCAGTTCAATCAGTTGGTTATAGATTTATAGTTAACCACTTTCAAAAGGGTGGAGGTTGGGGAAAGTGGTCGGTGGGATGCACGACGATTTGGGTCCACGTCCCGCATCCTAGTAACGCACAAAATGTGTGGCTGAAACTCGTCATAAAACTTTATTGTAACAAAAAGTATTTCCACTTTACTTCCACTAGTATACTCTGAAACTCTTTTCCTGCGTCCGTATTTACGTCTTCCTATGACTTAAATACTTTCAAAGAGAGAAGTATCAACTATTAAGACACCATTCGAACTCATTTGGCAGTATTTTGGTTCTCCCACCTTGTTTTTATTTGTTACTTCTCCTGTCTGCATGGTCTGACACTGAAACAGGCTTTTTTGGGTGGGTCCTCAGAGAACGTTTGACGTAAAAACATCCGCATCCGCATCCGCATCCGCGAGGATATCATATTTTGATATCCGCATCCGCATTTGCATCCGCATTTTAGTAGAGACTGATATCCGCATTCACATTTGCATCCGCAAAATGACATCCGCATATACATCCGCATCCGCGGATGTCTAAAATTCGACATCCGATACATCTCTAATATATATATATATATATATATATATATATATATATATATATATATATATATATATATATATATATATATATATCTATATATATATATATTATTTTACATTGCGCTGGTATTTCTTTTTTCAGTGGATCCTGATGGTCGGTCAGGCTCTTTCCGGTAGGTCCTGATGTTCGGCCCAGCCTGTTCTGGCGCAGGCGAGTGTTTATAGTGGCGCCATCTTGCATTGGCTCATGCTGCCTCCCAGAGCTCATCTTTGATCCTAGAATCTAGAGTCCAGGTTGATAGGTGGTCTTCTGGACAGCATGTGGGTAGTTTAAGCCACTCGGCAGCGGCTGAAAAATCCCAGCTTGTGGCACCAGGCGGGATTGAACTCGCGTCCTCCTGAACACGAGGCCGTTAACGACTATATATATATATATATATATATATATATATATATATATATATATATATATATATATATATATATATATATATATATATATATATATATATATATATATATATATATATATATATATATATATATATATATATATATATATATATATATATATATATATATATATATATATATATATATATATATATATATATATATATATATATATATATATATATATATATATATACTGGTTGGAGGTATCTGAGATCCATTTTTCTCGAGAACTCTTTCGGCCTTGGTGGTCATCTTTAGGAGATGTTCTCAGCTTGGCTCCTGGAAAAGGAATGAGTGTACCGTGGAGCGAGTGGAGTCGTATTACCTTGTTGATTATGTGGCGCTAGAATGCTGGAGGCTCAGCCAATCAGCGTGCAGCTCTGTGCTCGCTGTCGTCGCTGTCGGGTTGCTGTTGTAAGTTGATGGCTGTTTTTTGGGTGTGGATGAGTACTGCCTCAGTCATCTTGAGGCTCTTGTCGGTTCATCATGTCAGTATTGTTGTGTTTTTATCCTTGGATAAAATTACATAAGAATATAAGAACATAAGGAGTCTGCAAGAGACCGGTAGGCCTGTATATAGCAGCTGATGTGAACCTAACCCCACCTAATATCCCTATCTATGAACTTTTCTAATCTATTATTGAATGTGACTATATTATTGGCACTCACTTCTGCCAAACATTTTCCACTCATCTACCACTCTGTTTATAAACCAATTTTTGCCAATGTCCTTGTTGGATTTAAATTTAAGCAGTTTAGACCCATTACTACGTGTCCTACTCGTTTCTCTTACCATCAGGACCCTATTAATACTCCCCTTATTAATGCCCTTCATCCATTTGTTAACTTCGATCAAGTCTCCTCGCACCCTTTGCTCTCCTAGAGAATGCAAGTTTAAATAATTATTGTTTAAGTGTTTCCTCATATGGTAAGTTTCTTAACCCGTGAATCATCTTTTTCATCCTCCTCTGTATCGATTCTAACATTTTGATATCCATTCTATTGTAAGGTGACCAGAACTAGACAGCATAATCAAGATGCGGTCTAACTAATTTTAAATAAAGCTTTAGGATGACCTTGGAGTTTCTATTGCTTACACTCCGTGTAATGAAGCATGTTACCCTATTTAATCGGTTTCTAGCTTGAAAGCATTGTACCCCTGGGGGAGATCAGAGCTCACTTAGACCCTTACACCTAAACCTGCCTACTTGAGTGTCATTTGAGCAGTAATTATGTGAGGGGTTGTTCCTACCTATACTCAGAATATTGCACTTCCTATCATTGAACTCCATTTGCCATTTCCCTGCCCAATCGTTCAATCTGTTTAGTTCACCGGGACGGACCGCCATGATTCACCATTCGGGTGCGGGTTCGCTCGTGTCTGCGTAACAATATTATTGTCGTGATCCGACTAAATTACTCTGCCGGTTTTGGTGTCATCAGCAAACTTACTGACATCACTACTAATTACTGTATCAAAATCATCGCTATAAATGATAAGTAGCAATGGACCCAATACCTAACCTTGTAGGACCCCACTGGTAACACAACCCCAGTTAGATATTTTACCATTGATTTGCACTCTTCGCTTCCTGTTGCTAATCCTCGCCATGATCCAGTTCAAAACTTTACCGTCTATTCCGAGAGCCTATACAAGATATATTACATTATAATTTTCATCTGTCTAACACCTCATTTATGTTATTACAGAAGGGCAAGAGTTTGGTGATGCATGACTTATCTTTCGTGAACCCATGCTTAGAGTCGTGAACTAAGCTATGTTTCCCTAGATCAGGGGTTCTTAGTCTTTTGATGATCCCAGATCCCCATTGGATTGCTCGGTATGGTCACATGCATTAACCCCTTCGCTTGACAACCGAAATCATCATCACCAGTCCTGTTAATATATAATATATAATGATATTCAGAGATCAAGTCCCATAGCCCCAGCACTTGGTTCTCATACCCTGAAGGGGTATGGATACCCCCGGTTAAGAACCCCTGATCTTGATGCTCCCGAATGCTCCTGGCTGTTATCGACTCCAGCATCATACCTATAACCGATGTTAAGCTAATTGGGCGATAGTTATAAGTAGCTGACCTTTCCCCTATTTTGAAAATAGGCTTCACATTAATTACTTTCCATAGGTTGGGCACATAACCAGAATTTATTGACATCTTAAAAATATCGGTAAGTGGGCAACTGAGTACCTCCTTGCATTCCTTCAGAACTCGTGGAAATATTTCGTCAGGACCTGGCGACTTATTTTTCTTTAACTTATCTATCTCATTCTGGAGTACCTGCCAGGTGACGAATATATCCCTCAACTTGTCACCATTCCCGCCCTCATGTGCCTAAACCCTCTCTGGGATGGTTGTTAGATCCTCTTGTGTGAAAACCTAGAGGAAGTAGTCGTTCAACATTGTACTCATATTTTTGCAATTTTTCCAAGATTTTGCCTGTGTTTGCTTTCAGCGGTCCAATTCTCTCCCTTGTTTTTGTTCTATAAATCTTAATTAAATAAGTCGTTGGAGTTTCTTTTCACCTCTTTTGCTACTCTAATCTCATAGATCCTTTATGCTACCCGGGTGTTTTTCTTTACCTCTCTGGATAGTTTAGCATACCTACCTCTGAGGTGTGTTTCACCATTCTATATCTTCTTATAAATTCCCTTCTTTAAACCTATCTCGTGTTTTAACCTACGGGTCATCCACTTACGATCATTGTTTTCCTTTCCAAGTGTTCGCTGAGGCATATGCTGTTACTGCTCCTCTACTATTACTCTAACAAAATTATTGCAAGTTATTTTTACCTGGTTCTCCTTGCTCTCCAACCCACGATTCTGGCCCCCATGAAACCCTAAACCGCCCCAATTTACAGAACTCCAAGAATTAGTTCTTCTTTTTGTGAACGTCCACCCACACTGATTCTGAATCGATGTTAGTTTTGACTGAATTGTTAGCGGGGCATTTAAGTGTGTTTTTAACATACAGCTCAGAAAGGGGAGAAGGGGGGTGGGGGGGGGCCTTCTTCCTTTTCTTTCTTTCTTTTTTTTTTTTTTACAACAAAGGAGGCAGCTCAAGGGCACAAAAAAAAAGCCCGCTGCTCGCTGCTCCTAAAAAAGAAACAAAAAAGGTGTCCAAAAGCAAGGTCAAATACGGGAGGAGAGATGTCCTAATACCCTCCTCTTGAAAGAGTTCAAGTCGTAGGCAGGAGGAAATACAGATGAAGGAAGATTGTTCCAGAGTTTAACAGCGTGAGGGATGAAAGAGTGAAGATGCTGGTTAACTCCTGCATAAGGGGTTTGGACAGTATAGGGATGAGCATGAGTAGAAAGTCGTGTGCAGCGGGGCCGCGGGAGGGGGGGAGGCATGCAGTTAACAAGTTCAGAAGAGCAGTCAGCGTGGAAATATCGATAGAAAATAGAAAGAGAGGCAACATTGCGGCGGAATTTAAGAGGTAGAAGACTATCAGTATGAGGAGGAGAGCTGATGAGCCGAAGAGCCTTAGCCTCCACTCTGTCCAGAAGAGGTGTGTGAGTGGAGCCCCCCCATACATGAGATGCATACTCCATACGAGGGCGGACAAGGCCCCTGTATATAGACAGCAACTGTGCGGGGCAGAAGAACTGGCGGAGACGGTACAGAACGCCCAGCCTCGAGGAAGCTGATTTAGTAAGAGATGAGATATGAAGTTTCCAGTTGAGATTTTGAGTTAAGGATAGACCGAGGATGTTTAGTGTTGAGGGAGGTGATAGCTGGGTGTTGTCAAAGAATAGGGGATAGTTGTTTGGAAGATTGTGTCGAGTGGATAGGTGGAGAAACTGTGTTTTTGAGGCGTTGAAGGACACCAGGTTCCTCTTGCCCCAATCGGTAATAATAGTAAGGTCTGAGGCTAAGCGTTCTGCAGCCTCCAGCCTTGAGGCGTTAAGTTCCTGTAGGGTGGGTCTTCTATTAAAAGAAGTTGAATAATGCAGAGTGGAATCATCGGCGTAGGAATGGATTAGTCCGGCAGCCAAAGTGACATTTTTTGTCTAACCTTGCCATAAAGGTCCCACAATGGGTTTTAAAGGTTTTGATACCATGAGACATTGTAGAATCAAAATCCAAAGAGTGCCAAGCTGGCACCCTTGGGCATTTTCTGAAAATCGCTCATTTCCGTGGTACCCTATACCCCCCATTTATCGCTACATGCGAAAAATGAAAATGTCTGTATCTTCACTAATATAGCTGATAAAATTGCAAGTAAGGTATCCAATCATAGGTTTTCAGACACGAGGAATGCAATAAAAACATTATTTCTAGTATCCAGTGTACTCATCATACCCAAACGCCAATGCTGTAGGAAAATCGACACGTTTTTTTTGTGTGAAAAAGGCTATAAAGGAAGAAAACATTTTGTGTGTGTGTTCAGTGCGTGACGGCACATAAAATACTGATATTTATAAGTAAGCAACTTGTGCATAAACGAACATGTCAGTTTACTTTTTCAGAAAAAGAAATAATGAAGAGGACTGTCTAGTTATGTATAGTTAAGCCACTGCATTAGTATCCATTTGTATCATGTAATAATAATGTAGTAATACGTCTGCACTTTTTTTTTTCAGGTACATTTTGGAGATTACTCAAGGCTGACTAATTAAGTATAATTAAGTATGCATCAGAAATGTATTTAAGCAGTAGCAAGTAGTTAATCTTTGTTTGTCTATATTTTCAGAAAGCTACCATGGAGTGTGTCTTCGTCAAAGTTGATTCCTGCAGTCACCCGACGCAACCTTTATCCTTGTGTACAGATGTCCGGATGTCATCTATTACTGAAGCAAGCAAAATTAGAAAAGATGGACTGCATCTGATACTTGAACAAAACAGTGGTAGCCCAGTGCATTATCATAAGAACTGTATATCGACATACACTTCAAAATCACACCTGAAGGAGCTACACAATAAACCAACTTGTTGCAGTTCACCTCCGCGAAAACGTCCAAGTCGCTCTGACCTTCGACACTTTGACTTTAAGACACAGTGCTTATTTTGTGGCAATATATGTGAACCAGATCCAAAGCATCCTAACCGCCCCAACAGGGTAGTCCTGTGTAAGACAGCTGATCGTCCCAATCGCAAAACTTTCAAAGCAGCAATAGTGGACATTTGCCATGCTCGTGGAGATCAGTGGGCGAATGAAGTTTTAGTGAGAGTGGAAGGAGCGGTCAGTGATTTGCATGCTGCTGATGCTAAATACCACTATGACTGTAGGACTAAATTTATGGCACCTAAATCAGTACACCTCGCTGCGAGTACTTCAGTAGGCCACGCTTCAGCTCCAAGTGATCCAGCTTATGACAAAGTCATACGTGAGATGTCAGCAGAACGATCGAAGATACGAAATTCATCAGAAATTTACAAACAATATCAGCTACATGGAGGTGTGTTAATGTCAAGAAAAACTATAATTGCTGCAATAACAACACACTTCGAAGATGACCTCCTGGTATTCAGATCTGCAGGCATTGCAAGCATACTTGTTTTTCGCGACAAAGCAACAGATATCTTCACTCTCATTCCGGATGACACCGACGACGACCTGGACCATGCCATGAAAACAGTTGTGAAACAAGTCAAACGTGAAACAGATATGATTCTCCACAACAAACAAGAATACCTCTGCAGAGTGAACGAAGACTTGGCAGAACAATACACAAGTCAAACCATGATGAACTTTCTTACCAAACTGTGTCCAAATACAACTCCAAAACTTCCCTTGATTATGATAGGTAACATGATAACAAACCAAGTCAGAAAAATTCCATGTCCGTTACAAGTGGCACTCGGAACACTTATAAGGGAAAAGGAGCTAATCCAACAGTTATACAAGTGTGGAATCGTGTGCTCATATGACGAAGTGTTGAGGTTTCGCAAATCTGCTGCTACAGCATCAAGACAGGTGCTATCCAGAGGACTTGTCAACACATCACAAAGTGGAGCAGGCCTTGTACAAGTTGTTGTAGACAATTTTGATGCGAACATTTCTAGCCAGAATGGCCTGCGATCAACCCATGCCCTTGCTGTCCTTCTGACACAAACTTGTGACATAGAAAGCCATACAAAGATGCCTGACACGATACCACGTATCCGAAAAGAGGATATGACTGCCCAAGTAGACAATGATGTACCTATCCAGAGGTATAATGGACCCAAAAAGCCAGACATGCCACAATCAAAAGCAACGAAGTCAGTTTTAACCCTAAGGGTACTTGCATCACAAGTAGTGGCAGCCAGCCGGGCTCACGTGAGGGACTTCTACTTCCTGTCTCAAATTGCAGGTCCAAATGCTTGCCCAGAGTGGAATGGATTCAATAGTCACTTGAACAGGTCTGAGGGTCAAACGGTCAGACCAGCAACCACCTGTGTGTACACGCCACTGATAGACATGAAACCATCAGACCCAGACACCATGCTAACTGCTATGACAGAAGCAGATCGCCTTGTGAAGTGCACTGGACAAAACATAGTAGTGTTCACCTGTGACCAGCAACTGTACAAAGTAGCAGTTAACATCACATGGGCATACCCTGATCGATTCAGTAACTTCATTTTACGCCTAGGGGGAATGCACTTCATCATGAATTTCATTGGATGCGTCGGAACACTTATGGACAATACAGGCTTAGCAGATGTCATGAAATGTGCTTTTGGTGGTGTTACACATATGCTCACAGGAAAACGGTTTCCACAAAACTTTCGTGCACTACGAATGGTAGTTGAGGAACTTCTGCATGGTATCCTGCAGGAAACTGATGACCCTAATGACTTAATGTCCACCTTACAAAGTCGATCTGATGAAAGCAAAACAACCAAGCTCTGGGTAGATGTCTTGATCAAACCTGTCCTGCTCATGATGTTATTTTGTCGGGCAGAGAAGAAAGCAGATTGGGCACTGCATTTGTACGCAGTAGAGCACATGATTCCCTATTTTTTTTCTGCCCACCATCCAAACTATGCCCACTACGGGCTCTACTACCTACGCTCACTTACCACGATGCCACCAGATATCTTGGAGCGATTCATGAAAGGAGAGCATGTGACCCGTCATAGACCAGGCGTTTGGAATGGCATGTGGACCGACATGATGATTGAAACAACGTTCATGCGGTATGGAAAAGGACCCAGTGGCATTATTGGCATCACACTAAAACCAGACACGCTGAAGACCTGGGCCTTGAGTCTCCATATTTGCAGTGGTCTGGCCAAAGACAGATCTGATATGACCTCAGATGATCAACATCAGCTTCTCCACAAGGAAGAAATGAAAGCCAGAATGACAGCAGATAGTGCAGACCGCTCAAAGATCAGAGACAAATTACAAGAATCCATTGATCCACTTGATCCATCTTCTCTCACCCATGGCCATCTTGTCCAGATTGTGAGTGGTAGAATAGAAACTGACCCGACTGTGAACGTGCATGAGTCTGTGTCAATAGGAACGGCGATGATGAAGCAGTATGAAAGCTCCTGGCCTGATGGATTTCATGATACTCTTCCCAGGAAAGTCCGTACAATGGCAGTCACAAAAAAGCACATCCAAGTTGGTCAAATAAAGGTACATGACACCAATTTGATTTATTCACGCATCATTGGCCTGCAAGCATCTGGTCGAGACATGGACCTCAATGAGGTTTTGAGTTATGAATTGGCACCCATTCCTACTTCGATGTTCGCCAGTAATGGCGAGATGAGAGTACCAACAAACAAATCAACACTCAAGAACAAGCTAAAAGTTGAAATGTCTGGACGATCTGCACCAAAAGCAGACAGTGTGATCATTGACGGTTCAGCCATACTGTGGGTGGTTCACTGGCCAACACATGGAACAGTGAAATACTTCATTGACAACGTTGTGTCGTATGTAACAAACAAAATGAAAGAAGCTGATGTGTACTTGATATTTGACCGATATGAAGATTACAGTACCAAGGGAGTCACTAGCACCGCAAGAGGAAAAGAAGCAAGCAGGCATCACCAACTGTCACTGTCAGTGCAGCTGCCATCACAGAAAGTGGCGCTGACAGTATCATATAACAAGACACAACTCATTGCTCTCATTGTGGATGCACTGCAGGCACAGACAGACAACCTAATGTCAACCAAGCACAGACTTGTTGTCACAGGACAAGATCCAGTACCAGTTGAAGTAAGCCATGGCATGATCATCCATCGGGGAGATTTGCGCAATACTCAAGAAGAAGCTGATGTCATAATGATACACCAGCTGTTGTGTATTATTAACAGCACCACAGAGGACACCAACATCAGTGTCATTTCAGATGACACTGATGTGTTTGTCTTGCTAGTCCACTTTTACCATGAAAGACAACTCACTTGTCATCTGACAATGGATGCAACCGGCAAAGAAAGGAAGTCCATCAACATCCAAGCAACTGCACACCGCCACAGGGATATCGCTGATCAGCTGTTAGCTAGTCATTCGTTATCGGGATGTGACACAGTGGCTCAGTTGTGGGGCATAGGAAAAACTAAAGTTCTGAAAGTTCTTCAGGCGGGCCATCAGTTGTTGAATCTTGGGAACAGCACTGCTGCACTAGCTGATGTAGTGCAAGAGTCCACTGCATTCATAGCTGCTTGCTATGGAATCCAGAAGCTCTGACAATGACAGATGTACGATTTAAGGTTTGGAAAGTGAAAACAGCAAAAGCAAACATTGTTTCTGCACCAAAGCTCATGTCTCTCCCCCCAACAAATGAATCTTTTCACCTGAATGTCCTGAGAGCGCACTTCCAATGTTGCATCTGGAAACATGCTGGAGAAGCAAACCCACCAGAGATTGACCCAACCATGCACGGTGGCAGCGAGATATTGTCAACAGAGCATTAACCCCACAATGCTTCCACCTAATACTTCTGCAGCACCAGATAGCATTTTGAAGCTAATAAAGTGCACATGCGAAAAATGCAAGTCAGCTAGGTGCTCATGCTATTCTGCAATGCTTCCATGCACCATCTTCTGCAGCTGTGAAGGTGGCCGGGACTGTTGCAATGAACACACCACAGCGGTTGCTGAAGATGAAAACGACAATCAAGACGTGAACACAAATTCCTAGATAATAGATACTTACATGTAGATATAAAGATATCCTTATCTTTTGTTACCAAAGAGACAGTATCTAAAAAAATTCTGATATTATCATTCTGATTGTACTGATATGTGAATTTTTAGTATAATACCAAATATGAAATTTAGGATGTAAAAAATCTTGTGTTCATTTAAGGTTTGGGATTATCTCATTGGCGTTTGGGTATGATGAGTACACTGGATACTGGAAATAATGCTTTTACTGCATTCCTTGTGTCTGAAAACCTATGATTGGATACCTAACTTGCAACTTTATCAGCTATATTAGTGAAGATACAGACATTTTCATTTTTCGCATGTAGCGATAAATGGGGGGTATTGGGTACCACGGAAATGAGCGATTTTCAGAAAATGCCCAAGGGTGCCAGCTTGGCACTCTTCGGATTTTGATTCTACAGTGTTTCCTGGTATCGGGGAGGCGGTGGCTGAATCGACAGAGTAACACCACCGCGTTCAGGAGGACGCGAGTTCAATCCCCGCCCGGTGCCACCAAGCTGGGATTTTTCAGCCGCCGCCGAGTGGCTTAAAACTACCCACATGCTGTCCAGAAGACCACCTATCAACCCGGACTCTAGATTCTAGGATTAAAGATGAGCTCCGGGAGGGCAGCATGAGCCAGTGCAAGATGGCGCCACTATAAACACTCGCCTGCGCCAGAACGGGCTGGGCCGACCATCAGGACCCACCGGGAAGAAGCCTTGGGCCGACCATCAGGCCCCACCGGGGAAAAGCCTACCGGCGCTATAGGCCGCGACGTAAAAAAAAAAAAAAAAAAAAAATCAAAACCATTAAAACCCATTGAGGGACCTTTATGGCAAGGTTACCTCACACTTCCACCGGACTAGATAGGAGAGTTCGTTTTGGAAAGATCATCAATGAACAACAGAAAGAGAGTGGGAGATAGGACAGAACCCTGTGGGACACCACTGTTAATAGATTTAGGGGAAGAACAGTGACCGTCTACCACAGCAGAAATAGAACGGTCAGAAAGGAAACTGGAGATAAAGGTACAGAGAGAAGGATAGAAACCGCAGGAGGGTAGTTTGGAAAGCAAAGATTTGTGCCAGACCCTATCAATAGCTTTTGATATGTCCAGCGCAATAGCAAAGGTTTCACCGAAACGGCTAAGAGAGGATGACCAAGAGTCAGTTAAGAAGGCTAGGAGATCACCAGTAGAACGCCCCTTGCGGAACCCATACTGGCGATCAGATAGAAGGTCAGAAGTGGAAAGGTGCTTTTGAATCTTCCGGTTAAGGATTGATTCAAAAGCTTTAGATAGACACGAAAGTAAGGCTATAGGACGGTAGTTTGAGGGATTGGAGCGGTCACCCTTCTTAGGCACAGGCTGTATGAAGGCATACTTCCAGCAAGAAGGAAAGGTAGATGTTGACAGGCAGAGGCGAAAGAGTTTGACCAGGCAGGGTGACAGCACGGAGGCACAGTTTTTAAGGACAATAGGAGGCACTCCATCAGGTCCATAAGCCTTCTGAGGATTGAGGCCAGAGAGGGCATAGAAAACATCATTTTGAAGAATCTTTATAACAGGCATAAAGGAGTCAGAGGGTGGGTGAGTAGGAGGAATATGCCCAGAATCGTCCAGAGTGGAGTTTTTAGAAAAAAGTTTGAGAGAAGAGTTCAGCCTTAGAGATAGATGAGACGGCAGTGTTGCCGTCAGGACTGAGGAGTGGAGGGAAAGATGAAGAAGTGAAGTTGGAAAAGATGTTTTTGGCTAGATGCCAGAAGTCACGGGAAGAGTTAGAGAAGGCAAGGTTTTGGCATTTTCTATCAATGAAAGAATTTTTGGTTAGTCGGAGAATAGATGTGGCACGATTTCGGGCAGAAATGTAAAGTTCATAATTAGTATTAGTTTGAAGGCTCTGGTAACTTTTGTGAGCTGCCTCTCTATCATTGACAGCACGAGAACAAGCGTGATTAAACCAAGGCTTTTTAGCGTGAGGAGTAGAGAAAGAACGAGGAATGTATGCCTCCATTCCAGAGACAATCACCTCTGTGATGCGCTGAGCACACACAGAGGGGTCTCTATCCTGGAAGCAATAATCATTCCACGGGAAATCGGAAAAGTACATCCTCAGGTCGTCCCACCGAGCTGAAGCAAAATGCCAGAAGCATCGCCTCTTCGGTGGGTCCAGAGGGTGTACAGGAGCGATAGGACAGGATGCAGAAATAAGATTGTGATCGAAGAAGCCCAACGGAGAGAACAGTTTGACAGAATAAGCAGAAGGGTTTGAGGTAAGGAAGAGGTCTAGAATGTTGGGCCGGTCTCCAAGACGGTCGGGAATACGTGTAGGGTGCTGGACCAACTGCTCTAGGTCGTTGAGGATAGCAAAGTTGTAGGCTTGTTCACCAGGATGGTCAGTGAAAGAGGATGAAAGCCAAAGCTGGTGGTGAACATTGAAATCTCCTAGGATGGAGATTTCAGCGAAGAGAGAGTGGGTCAAGATGTGGTCCACTCTAGAATTCAAATAGTCAAAGAATTTTACATAGTTGGTAGAGTTAGGTGAGAGATAAACAGCACAGATGTATTTAGTAATAGAATGACAATGAAGTCTTAGCCAGATGGTAGAAAATTCAGAAGAGTCAAGGTTGTGGGCACGAGAGCAAGTGATGTCGTTGCGCACGTAGGCGCAACATCCAGCTTTGGATTGAAATTTAGGATAGAGATAGTAGGAGGGAACAGAGTAGAGATTGCTGTCAGTAGCCTCATAAACCTGTGTTTCGGTGAGGAAGAGAAGGTGAGGTTTAGAGGAGGAGAGATAATGTTCCACAGAATGAAAATTAGAGCGAAGACCGCGAATGTTGCAGAAATTGAGAAGAAAGAGGTTCGAGGAGTTATCAAGAGACCTCTCGGGTCGGCAGCCAGAAGGGGAGTCCTCCCTGGGGGAATTTGTGGTCCCCCCCCAGGCGGGGGAGGCGAGCTCTGCTCGCTTCGTTTCATTCGTAATTAGGTTCAGGAGAGCAGTGGAGCATATTTTGCGGCGTGGTCTCTCACCCTCTTATGTACGACCTGTTTCCCTCCCTTGAAGTTCCACAACGCTGCTTCCCTTGCTAGCCTTTTTTATCTTACTTGGTTGATGTTCCTTGCTCCCTTGAAGTTACTTCCTCAAGCCCCCACCATTTCCTTGACGTCGCTGCATAACACTCGAGATCATCTCTCTTGCTGTCCAACTATTTTTTATAAGAGTTAACCAGTATCTTCACTCTTTAACCCCCTTCATTGACAAACTTTGAACCAGGCTTTCTTTGTTACCCTGTCTCACTCCAATGCTGTCCAACCATGTAATGAAAGAGTTAAGCAGTATCCTCACTTTTTCATCACTCATTCCCAGTGAAGTAGATATTTAGGAGGCAAATCAGATATGCAAAATAAAAAATGTAAGAGCGTTAGATTTGCGAGGAAAAAGGAGGAAAAAGGTGTGTGTGGGTGTGGGTGTGGGTGTGGTGTGGTGTGGTGTGGTGTGGTGTGGTGTGTGTGTGTGTCGGTGTGTGTGTCGGTGTGTGTCGGTGTGTGTGTGTGTGTGTGTGTGTGTGTGTGTGTGTGTGCGTCGGTGTGCGTCGGTGTGTGTCGGTGTGTGGGGGGGGGGTTCTGTGTGTGTGTGTGTGTGTGTGTGTGTGCCTATGTGTGTGTGTGTGTGTGTGTGTGTGTGTGTGTGTGTGTGTGTGTGTGTGTGTGTGTGTGTGTGTGTGTGTGTGTGTGTGTGTGTGTGTGTGTGTGTGTGTGTGTTCTGGACAATAGCTTGACATTTGTTGAGGTGTCGTGTATTGCAGCCGTAGGGGGAAAGGGGGAGGGGTGGCGGTGGTGTTGGTGTTGTTGTTGGTGGTGGTGGTAGGTACAGGAGGGAGATGAGGCGTGGAATAGGGAAGGGAGAGTGAAGGGATGGGAAGAGGTGATGATGCTCGTGGTGGAGTGACGCGGAAAACTCTACGGCCAGCCTCAGCCACATTCACATTACTCAGCTGCTCCAGTGGTAGACTACAGGAACATATCAGTCCCTCAGCACATGCCACGATCCACGCTCATACCATTAAGGTGCGTCCAAACCGGCAACAAAACATATCGACAACAAAATTCCCAACACTGTAGGCAACACTGTTTCAGATGCTAATGATACACTGTTGCAGTTATGTCGGTACTTGGCTGTGGGTGATATGCTGGCAACGTTGTGTGAACGAGTCATTGAGGTTGGGGGGGATATGTTGGCACACACACACACACACACACACACACACACACACACACACACACACACACACACACATACACACACACAACTACCTTACTCCGATTGGACAACAAATGTGGAGTGGACCAGAGGGCAGCCTTAATGCTAACTGACTGTTCCAGGGGACACGCTCTTCTGGGGGATCAAACCCACGCTTTTTAAAAGAATAAGTTCAGGAGAGCTGATGCGTTTTGTGTCATGTTTACATATATGGCTCTCAGTCTTGCTCAACAAGTGTTCAAAATCGGATCTTTGAAGTCGAAAAAAACATGTTATTTTCCGTAGACTGTGCGTGGCAGGAGTCAGGCATCATCCTCTGCTAATTGTGCACAAGACCCAGCTATGCTACTGTTCATGTTCCGTTTTCTTTCTTTACTTATTTTTACGGCGTAGAAAACAGACTGAGATAAAGGGAATATTATTTGTGAAAAAATGTTACGTCGTCCTCGTCAAAAGAACGTTATTAGAAGCTGCCGAGAGGGTCATCAGTGTAGGCTGGAGTCGTCTTGATACTCTTAAAAAACTTTGGGAGTTTTACAAATTTTTAGGTTGCTCCAGAGTGCACCAGCGATGGATATGAAACTTCGAGTGAAGGAGGCGGTGGCTGATTGGTAGCGTGCCGGCGTCGTGTTCGGGAGATCGAGGAGGGACGTCGGTTCGAATCCAGGCCGGTACACAGCTGGGATTTTTCAGTCAGCGCCGAGTGGTCTAAAACTACCCACATGCTGCCCTGAAGACCACCTATTAACCCAGACTCTAGATAACCTCTCCAAGGAGAGACTCAAAGATGAGCTCCGCGGGGGCAGTATGAGCCAATGCAAGATGGCGCCACTATAAACACTTGCCTGCGCCACAACAGGCTGGGCCGACCATCAGGATCCACCAGTGAGGAAGCCTAACGGCGCAATAAGCTGCGATGTAAGACAAAAAAAAACTTTCATTCACACGCCGACATGACGTCCACGCCTTATGAGAACATGTGTAGACAGTCTCATCAAGCCAACTCCTTTTACCAACATATTGACTATATTCGTACAAATGTTGTAAGAAACATTGTTGTAGATATGGTTTTAGATGTCGACTGCGATGTTTCTGTCAATGTTTAAATGTTTACGACTGAATGTTGCCGGGTTGGACGCACCCTTAAAAAAAATATGAGAGTCGGAGTGACTGAAGTCTATATTCTCAAACACACCCACGTCTTATAAGGCTTTCATAGAGGATGTGGGGGTATTTCCAGGGATAGTTTTATGACCCTGGTGTAAGACTAATAGTTAAACAAAGCTTCTAAACGTGAAAGAAGCACTCGTGGAAACCCGATTCATCTCCTGGTCAGCCTTTTGAAAGAAATGAGTGGCAGAAGCGATTGAGAATACTGACCCTGGCACCACATTTTCAAACGCTTCGGCGGCCAGCACACACATTGGCTTTCATAGTTGCCGGGGGCTGGGGCATTTGCAAGGGTAGTTTTATGACAAAGCTTTTAAATGTGAAAAGGAAACACTCATGCAAACCCAACTAATCCCAGCCGTGGCTTTGGGAAATAGTTGATGTGAGTGGCGGAAGCGACCGAAAATACCGACCCTGTTCCTTGGCCCGACCCGTAGCTCGAGGCTCACCGCTTTAAGGCTCCCCATCACCGAGGGCTGGAAGGACTTGCACTTACCGCGCCTCGACTGGTGAACTTACTAGACTGTGTTAGGCGGAATAGGGAAGCAGAGAAAGATGAGGAGGAGGAGGAGAAGTGGAATCAGAGGAGAAAGGGATTGAAGGTAGAGAAGGAGGAAGAAGAGGAGAAGAAGGGGAAGAAGTTCAGGAAAAGAAGAAGAAGGAGGTAGAATATGAGAGGAGGAGAATAGGAGGAAGAGTAAAGGAGGAGAAGGTGAGGAGTGAAAGGAAAGGAGGATAGGAAGAACAGGAGGAGAAAGAGGAAACAATGGAACGAAGCGAAGGAGGAGGAAGAAGAAGGGAGAGGAAAGGGGAGGAGGATAAGAAGATGAGTAGGAGGAGGAGGTGGGGGAGGAGGATGTAATAGTAGGGCGCAGAGTTTAGGAGGTGAGTCAAGCTCCGAAGTACTATGAGAGAGAGAGAGAGAGAGAGAGAGAGAGAGAGAGAGAGAGAGAGAGAGAGAGAGAGAGAGAGAGAGAGAGAGAGAGAGAGAGAGAGAGAGAGAGAGAGAGAGAGAGAGAGAGAGAGAGAGAGAGAGAGAGAGAGAATGGGAGAAGGAAAACAAGGAGGGCTACGAAGAGGACATTTAGAGAGGGAGATGATAAAATGGAGGGGGAGGAGTAGGAGGAAGAAGTGTTGGTGGAAGGAGATAAAGTGGTAGAGGAAGAGGAAGAACAGCAGCAGGAGGAGGAGGAGGGGGAGGTATTAAGAAAACAAAAGAGGCAATAAAATTGAACATAAAAGGGGAAAAAAAAACAGGAAAAGGTAAGGAGGAAATAGAAAGAAGGAGAAGGAGGAGGAGGAAGGTTAAAGAGAGACAGAGAAGGTGGGAAAGAAGAGAAACATGGAAACATGGATGATCAGGCAGCATAAAGCCTGTTGGTTCATTGCGAGGCTGCCTGCTTTCAGTGATTTAATCTGTCTGTCTGACTAGAGTGACCTGCGGAAAATATTTAAGAACTTGTGCGTACGCGCGGGTACGTTCACCTCACCCCTGATGAAGCAAAGTGACAGTCAGTGCGATTCTTAAAGGAGTGGATTGTTTCCGCACTAACCACTCCTGTTCCAGTGGCGGACAACGCTGTTCGGGATATAACTCCTCCCTATGCCTGTACTGAATCGCCTCTCTTGAGCTGTTTGATCGTTGTTTCTTGTCCTCGTGTTAGTTTGGCGCGCAAAACACTTGGATTGGTTAACATTGCTGAACTTGTGAGAGGACTGTTTAAGGTTTGTATCACGCTTCCCGACAGTCGTCACTTCTTCAACGTTAAGAGGTTCATTCAGTTGAGTCGCTCTTAACTATGGCATAAATTTCGAAGCACGTTTCTGCACTCACTATCGTAATTCAATGTCCTTCTTGCAATTAGGGACAAGAACTGCACTGCGTATTCCAGGTGGGGCCTTGCCAGTCAGTTATACAACGACAACATTACTCTCGGCGTCTTACACTTGAAGTTCCTCGCTATGAACCCGACCATGGTATTTGCTTTTTGCAGGAGGAAGAAGAGGAGGTGGAAGAGGAGGAAGAGGACATGTATGAAGACATACAGAGAGAGGGGAAGAGGAAGGAAAATAAAGATAAAAATATAGAGACTTTAATACGGAGAGAGAGAGAGAGAGAGAGAGACACAGAGACAGACACAGAGACAGACACAGAGACAGACACAGAGAGAGACAGAGAGACAGAGAGAGAGAGAGAGAAACCACACACACTCGATTCACAATAACCACACACAAGGAAAACGAAAGATTCTCTCTCTCTCTCTCTCTCTCTGCAAGTCAACAATACCCCATATGTGGTCTGAATATCTATGTTGTTCTATATAGGCCACCCTCTCTTAACATCTATGTAAATCTCTGTAAACACCTCATGGCCATTTCATCTATTGGGGTCTATGTAAGCCTCTATGTAAATTCACACTTTCAGTATCTGTGTGAATCAATATAAACTCCGTACCCCGCATCTGTGTAAGTCTATGTAGGCCTCTCATGAACCACACATTCAGTATCTATGTAAGCCTTTAAAATTGACCCCCACTCATCTCTGTAAATCTATGTATTCCTTTCCTATGGCCCCATACTAAGTAACTATGTATGCCTCCCCTAGAATGACAGTTCCTACTCAGCATCTATGAAACTCTATGTAAGTCACACATACACGAACACACACAGGTCCTACTCATGTATGTAACTATGTACGGCTCCAACCCTCAGCATTTATGTAATTATGTGTAATCTTTCCACACACTCAGGTCACTCAATATCTACGTAACTTTTTCTTCCGTCCCAGTCTAACTTTCTTTCAGTTCTCTTAATCCCTCCTTTTTCTCTCATTTATTTTTCTATCTCTCTACCTATCTACCTACCTGTCTATTTATCTGTCTACCTATCTTAACTGATTAGTAATACATAACAATAACAGTAACAATAGCCTTTTACCTGACTAACCACTTGCTATGGGTTTCAGAGGCCGTGGTAACCCTTTTTTTTTTAAATAACTCTGTAACAAAGGATTGGATTGGGTTCATGTTATGTCAGGGATTGTTTCAATCCTTACGCTATTTTTTTTCCTCCGTCGTCTATTAAGAAAAGTGAATTATTAATTAACCCATCTTCTATACGGGGTGGCGTGAATACAAGAGTCGTACAAGTAGTCCAGCACGAATACCTGAAGTTTCCTGGATTACGAATACCTTTTAAGTTTCCTAGAATACAACTGTGAATACGAATGCAGTGAAATACTAAGAATTCGAATGCAAATACGAATGCTTAGTGGAAGTATGTATAAATGCATCAGTGACTGTTTTGCTTTTCAAAAGTTATCTAAACAAATTTTTCGCGCGTTATCTTGGAAACGGAATACTTATGTTAATATGAATATATGCAGTTTATTATTCTAACATAAAGACTAGAATTGCTGCTTGAAGCAAAGATCATAAATTCACGCTCTGAATTCTGACTCGGTGACGTCATCAACTCACTCACTCACAGACTGAAGGCAGAGCTGACACCACGCACCTGTCGTGTGTGGGACTGAGATATGAGAACACAGGCCCGTATTCCAAGACGCTTGTGGCTCAAACAACAACCATTTCCCAAGGCCATAAAAGAGATTAGTCAGGTTCTCATGATTGTTTCGCATGTTCATGGTGCAGAAGTCTTGTCAAACTATTACTAGGCTCATAACACACCCATGGAAATACGAACAGAACCTTTACGAAAGTCTCATCATAATTATGTAGTTGTGTGATCCCCGAAGTGTCTCCTTGCCGATTATCGTCGCGTACTGGATGCACACTTCTGTGCGTTGTAGCTAAATGCAACACTACACTCAAATGAAGGGATATTTCTGATGATAGATTTAAGATTATTCGTTTGTTCCGCCGAAGAATACAAATACTGTGACTGTATTCGAACGCGAAAGATTAAATAAGAAAACACTTAATAAGAAAAAAGTAAATCGAATACTAATGTCAATCAATCAATGGTGGCATGCGCCACCCTACGACGCCAAGTCCGGGGGTCCCTCTGGGCGAGTCTCCATACAGGCCCCCCTCCCAACCCGAGTACCTCCCGCCAGGATCCATCGACATGCTCAAGTCATAAACTTCCTGGGCGTCCCCTTGGCCTCCTCCACTCAGGGCTGTAGACAACCCGATAACCAGGATCTGGGTAACGTGCCACGTGCCCGTATAGCCGGAGTTGGCGTTGACGAACTATGCAGGTAATATGTCGAATCAGTCTCATGGAATAATCGCCGGTTTGACAAAGTCATTCCAAAGATATCCCATGATTCTGCGTAGACACTTTTTACCAAAGGCACCATTCCGCCGCTCCAAGTCACTGTTCAGTGTCCATGTCTCACGAATGTGAATACGAATGCATGTGAATGCATGGTAATGCGACCTAACCAAACCTAACCTAACCTAAAGTGACCAAACGTTCTATTTCTGCCATGGTAGACGGTCACTGTTCTTCCCCTAAATCTATTAACAGTGGTATCCCACAGGGTTCTGTCCTATCTCCCACTCTTTTTCTGTTGTTCATTGATGATCTTCTTTCCAAAACGAACTGTCCTATCCATTCCTACGCCGATGATTCCACTCTGCATTACTCAACTTCTTTTAATAGAAGACCCACCCTTCAGGAACTTAACGACTCAAGGCTGGAGGCTGCAGAACGCTTAGCCTCAGACCTTACTATTATTTCCGATTGGGGCAAGGAGAACCTGGTGTCCTTCAACGCCTCAAAAACACAGTTTCTCCACCTATCCACTCGACACAATCTTCCAAACAACTATCCCCTATTCTTTGACAACACCCAGCTATCACCTTCCTCAACACTAAACATCCTCGGTCTATCCTTAACTCAAAATCTCAACTGGAAACTTCATATCTCATCTCTTACTAAATCAGCTTCCTCGAGGCTGGGCGTTCTGTACCGTCTCCGCCAGTTCTTCTCCCCTGCACATTTGCTGTCCATATACAGGGGCCTTGTCCGCCCTCGTATGGAGTATGCATCTCATGTGTGGGGGGGCTCCACTCACACAGCTCTTCTGGACAGAGTGGAGGCTAAGGCTCTTCGTCTCATCAGCTCTCCTCCTCATACTGATAGTCTTCTACCTCTTAAATTCCGCCGCAATGTTGCCTCTCTTTCTATCTTCTATCGATATTTCCACGCTGACTGCTCTTCTGAACTTGCTAACTGCATGCCTCCCCCCCTCCCGCTGCACTCGACTTTCTACTCATGCTCATCCTTATACTGTCCAAACCCCTTATGCAAGAGTTAACCAGCATCTTCATTCTTTCATCCCTCACGCTGGTAAACTCTGGAACAATCTTCCTTCATCTGTATTTCCTCCTGCCTACGACTTGAACTCTTTCCAGAGGAGGGTATCAGGACACCTCTCCTCCTGTATTTGATCTCCCTTTCGGCCACCTCTTTTGCTTTACTTTAGGAGCAGCGAGTAGCGGGCTTTTTTTTTTATTATTGTTTTCTTTTTTTGTTGCCCTTGAGCTGCCTCCTTTGTTGTAAAAAAAAAAAAAAAAAAAAAAACAATGCTAATCTAACCAAATCTAATATAACCTAAACTGACCTAACCTAACACAACCTAACGCAGCCCGTCCTCCTTTACACCCCCAGACCCTCCGGTGGCCTCGCTGGAGCTGGGCCGCGGCGCCTCGTCCACGGTGCGGGAGGGAGAGGACGTCTACTTCAACTGCCGTGTCGACTCCAACCCGCCGCTGCACAACATAACGTGGCTCAGACAGGTGGGTGTTGAGGGGAGGGGAAGGGGGAGGGGAGAGGACGAGGGGAAGTGTGTGCGTGTGTGTATGACTATTTGATGGTGATTGACATGGTGGTGGTGGTGGTGGTGGTTCTGGTGATAGTGGGGGTGGTGATGGTGGTGGTGGTGGTGGTGAAGAGAGATGGTGGTGCTGGTGGAGGTGATTGTGAGGTAATGTTGATGGTGATGAACAGATTGGTGACGGTGGCGACGGTGGTGGTGGTAATGGCGATGAAAAATTATACCTACAATGGCTATACAAGGTGATGGAAGACTATACATGAAACTAGTGGTGGTGGTGGTGGCGGTGGTGGTGGAGGTGATGCAAGACTCCACGTATCGGCATCAGGTTTTGGAAGACTAACATGGATCAGTGAAGACCTCGGAATATTGATGACACCACCACCACCACCAACAACAACAACAACAACAACTCCACCACCATCACCACTACCACCACCACTACCACCACCACTACCGCTACCAACAACAACAACAACAACAACAAATCCACCACCACCAAAAACAGCAACAACAATAACCACAATAACAACAACGACACCACCCCTTACAAATCCAACTCCACCTCTCTCTCTCTCTCTCTCTCTCTCTCTCTCCCTTTATCTGTTCTCTCCCTATTCCTATCTTCGTAATTTTCACTTTATGCTAATTTCTTCTTTGTCTGTTTCCAGTCCGCTTATTATATTTTCCTCTCCTTCCTAACTCTTTCTTCGCCTTCTTTCTCTCTCTTCCCTTCTTTTTGCTTTCCTTGATTTAATTTTCCTCCTTCTGTTTCATTCTCTCTCCTTCCATCTCCTCTTCCTTTTTCATTCATTCCCCTTCTTTCTTTCTTTTCCAATCTCTTAATCTCTCTTCCTTCCTTTCTCTTTCTTTCCCTATTTCTGTCTTTTTCCCTCTTTTTCTCAATCCTTAATTCCAATGTTTCCTCTTTCATTTATTCATTTTGTTCTTTCCTTTCTCTTCCCTTTCCCTTCTCTCCTCCTCCTCCTTTCTTTTATCTCCTTCTCCTTCCCCCTTTCTTTCCTCTTCCCTCCCTCCTCCTCCTCCTCCTCCTCCTCCTTCTTCTCTCATCCTCTTTCCCTCCTTCTCTCTCTTTCCCCTATCTCCTTTTTCCTTTTTTCTCTTCTTCTCTTCTTTCTCTTCTCTTTCGTTTATTTCTTCCTTGATTCGCCTCTCTCTCTTATCTCTTCCTCCTCCTCGGCTTCTTCCTCTTCCTCCTCCTCCTTTTCCTCCTCCTCCTCCTCCTCCTCCTCCTTTTTCTTTCTTTATGTTTGTCAATGTTCTATTCTCAATTTAATCTTTATTTTTATCATTCTATTTTTCATTTTGCCATTTTCTCTTTCCGTCTTGTTTTTCTTTCTTTCTTCCTCTTTTCCCTCATTAATTTCTTCCTTTCTTTCTTTTTCTCTTTCTTTCTCTTTTGCTTTGTTCTTTCATTCTTTCCTTCTCTTTCTCTCTCTTCCTCTGTTTTACCTTATTCCATTCTTTCTTTCTTCTCTCTCTCTCTCTCTCTCTCTCTCTCTCTCTCTCTCTCTCTCTCTCTCTCTCTCTCTCTCTCTCTCTCTCTCTCTCCATTTTCGCTTTCTCTCCTCTTCCTCTCTTCATTCTTATCCCTCCCTCCCCCTCCTTCCGTCCTCCTCTTCCCTTCCTCCTCCTCCTCCTCTTCACCACCTCATCCTCCTCTTATCTCTTCCTCCCATTCCTCTCCTCTTCCCCACCACCTCCTCTTCCTCTCCCCTCCTCCTCCTAGCCACCTCCTCTTCCTTCCCATTCCTCCTATTAACTATATCAAAGATCAAGTTTTGCTAGAAAAGATACAGCGACGAGCAACCAAACAAATTCCAGCGCTCCGAAACTTGCCAGATGACGAGCGTTTAAAGCGTTTAGATATGTTTTCCCTAAAAAAGCGAAGGATAAGAGGGGACTTAAATGAAGTGTTCAAAATCCTTAATGGATTCGACAACATTAACCCAGATAGTCTATTTCAGAGAGACACCAACACAATAACACTCAGCAACGGTATGAAGTTAAAGAGAAACCGATGTAACACATTGGTGCGCAGAAGTTTTTTTTATCAATAATAGAGTCGTCGATCACTGGAATAGACTCCCACCGTCAGTAGTTAGCGCACAGAGTATCAATAGCTTCAAGTCTTCATTGGATAAGTACTTCAGGGATATAAGATTATACTGACCCTTCTTCGCATGTTTTCAGACAGATTGCAGCAAGACCTCAACTTAAATACATATTATTCTCCCCCACAACCTGGATTGCAAGTAGCGTAAGTTAACAATAGAGTAAAGCAACAGTTAATGTCCGCATGACAGGTGGAGTGAGGTGTGGGTGCAGTAAGGTGACAGGGTACTGGTGCGTGCATAGTACCGCCAGTAAAAGGAGGATCAAGCCTCCACCTGTGCCCCTGAAACTACACCTCACCCATCGTGAGTATTAGGGGAGATTCTGGTGCTGCCCTGTGTAGGCCAGTCGGCCTCTTCCAGTCTCCCTGTGTTTCTATGTTCTTATGTTCTTATGTAATGAGGTCATTTTACCCCACAGCTTATGTTACCAGTAGTGTAAGTTAAGGGTAGTAATTTCCTCTTATTTCTCTCTTTACTGTAAAATTTCCATGTCCCTTTCTTCCTTAAAGGTACATGGTGTTCTCTTCTAACTATTTCCTGCCGGCACGTTGCCGGAGGGAGAGGTGGGTGGGGAGGAGCCTTCATCTATTCTGTCCTGTCCTACCACACGTAGATTACTAGTAGTAGCGGTAGTAAACAGACACCCTCGCCATAGAGCGATAGGTCTTCTGATGTCTGTTCTTCCTATGTATTTTTTTTTTTTTTACGTCTACGCCTATAGCGCCGGTATGCTTGCTTGAGGGGCCTGGATGGTGTTCGGCCCCAGCCCGTCATGGCGCAGGCAAGTGTTTATAGTGGCGCCATCTTCTCTTGGCTCATGCTGCCCCCCGGAACTCGTTCTTGATTCACTTGGACGGTTTCCTCTAGGACAGCATGTGGGTAGTTTTAAGCCACTCGGCGGTGACTGAAAAATCCCAGGTGGTAGCGTGGGGATTCGAACCCGCGTCGTCCATCACGTGGTGAATGTGGGCCCAGCACGCTACCATTCAGCCACCGCCTACCTATGTATTCCTATGTATACCTATGTATTCCTATGTATTCCTCCTCCTAACCTACCTCATGTCCCCTAAGGGTGAGGCCATCGAACATGCCCCTGAGGCCGGCGTGTTGGTGGGGGGACACAGCCTGGCTCTCCGCGGGGTATCTCGGCTGGACGCGGGGCCCTACGTGTGTCTGGCCGCCAACGCCGAGGGGGAGGGAGCCAGCCCGCCGCTACTCCTCCAGATTCACTGTGAGTATACGCGAAGAAGGGAATCGAGGAGTAGAGGGAACAGAAGTGGAGAGGAAAATAGGAGAAGGGAGAAGGAAGAAAGAAGGAAAAGGAGAGAATAAACACGAAAAAGAAAGAAAGAAAAAGAAAAAGAAAGAAAAAAAATAAATAAATAAGGGGAGAGGGGAAAAGAGGGAGAAGGAGAGGGAGAGGAGGAGGAGAGGCAGAGAGCAGAGAGGAAAAGGGGAGAATGGAGAAGAAAGCGAAAATGAATAAAGGAGAGAGAGAGAGAGAGAGAGAGAGAGAGAGAGAGAGAGAGAGAGAGAGAGAGAGAGAGAGAGAGAGAGAGAGAGAGAGAGAGAGAGAGAGAGAGAGAGAGAGAGAGAGAGAGAGAGAGAGAGAGAGAGAGAGAGAGAGAGAGAGAGTAAGAAAGAAAAAAAAAAAAAGAAAGAAAGAAAGATTAGAAAGAAAGAAAGATTATAAAAAAAATGGGAAGAAAGAAATATTTAGAAAGAAAAATTAGGAAGAAAAAAAGAAAAAGAAAGAAAGAAGGGAAAATTAGGAAGAACGAAGGGAAAGAGGGAGGAGGGAAGGAAAAGAAGGAAGGGGGAAGGAACTGAGGAGAGAGAGGAAATAAGAAAGGAAGGAATGAAGAAGGGAGAGAGAAAAGAAAAGAAGGAAGGAGAAGAAGCAGGACAAAGAGAAGGAAGGAAAAAATAAGAGGGAGGGAGGGAGGGTCAGGAAAGGAAAAAGAATGGAAGGAGGAAGGAAAAACAGAACAAGAGAGAGAAAGAGAAGGAAAGAATGAAGGAATAAAGGAATAGAGAGAACGGACGATAAAAAGAATGCAAGGAATAAAGAAATAAGAGAAAAGAGGTAGAGAGAGAAGAAAAGGAGGGAGGAAAAATGAAGACAGAAAGAGAAATGAAAGAAAGAGAGAAAGATCAAATTGAGAAGAAAACATTGACAAAGAGAGAAAAAAAAGGAGGAGGAGGAGGAGAAGGAGGAAACCGAGGAGGAGGAAGAGATAAGAAAGAGTGGCGAAGCAAGGAAGAAAGAAACCCAATAAGAGAATATGGAGAAACGAGAAGAGAAAGTGGGGGAAGGAGGAAAAAGAAAGAGAAGGAGAGGGAGAAAGAGAGAGAAGGGGAAAAAAACTATGAGAAATAAAATAAAATAACAAAGAAAGAAGGATAAAAGGAGGAGGAGGAGAGGAGGAAGGAGGAGAAGGAGAGAAATGTAAGAAAGAAGAGGAGAGAGGGAAAGGAAAGGGGAGAGAAAGGAATAAAAGGGAAAGAAAGAAAAGAAAGAGGAAACATTGGAACTGAGGTAATGAGGTAAAGAGAGAGAGAGAGAGAGAGAGAGAGAGAGAGAGAGAGAGAGAGAGAGAGAGAGAGAGAGAGAGAGAGAGAGAGAGAGAGAGAGAGAGAGAGAGAGAGAGAGAGAGAGAGAGAGAGAGAGAGAGAGGAGGAGGAGGAGAGAGAGGAGGAGGAGGGGAGACAGCGGGGAGGAGAAAGAAGGGACGAGGAGAGATAAGAGAAACAGAGAAGGAGATGGAAGAAGGGAAAGTAAACATAGGAAAGGAAGGGAAGGGAAAGAGAAAAAGAAAACAAAAAAGGAAAAAGAAACGAAACAGTGAGAAAGAGAAACGAAAGAAATGGAAGAGAGGTAAAGGAATGGAAGGGGAAACATGGAAAAGAAAGTGACAGAATAGAGAGAGAAAAAAGAAAGGATTAGAGAAAGAAAAAGAAAGAGGAAGAGAAGGGAAGAGAAGGAAAATAACGAAAAACATGGGAAAGGAAATGAAAAAAAGAGAGAAAGAGATAGAGTGGAATAAAAAAAGAATGGAAATTGGGAAAAGGGGAAAGGGAAGACAAGAATCCAGAACTATGTAACTCGCAATAGTGTTAGAAAAGAAGGAGAAGGAGGAGGAGGAGGAGAAGGAGGTGAAGGAGGAAGGAAGGAAGAAATGCATGTGAGTCGAAGAGAGGGACAAGGAGAGGAGGGGAAGAGCAGGGAAACATGGAAACATGGAAATACAGGCAACAGAAAGCCTATTGGCTCATTACGAGGTCGCCCGCTTGGGTGATTTGATCTGCTCGACCGACACTAGGGGGTTGAGGAGCAGATGAAAGCACCTCGATATTGAGGAGCTGATGAAAGCACCTCGTTATTCAGTTTACTCCCGACGCAGCGAAATGACGGTCGATTCTATATTTGAAGGAGTTGATGGTATTCGTATTTACTGCTTCTGAGGGAAGATTGTTCCAGTGGCGGATGACTCGGTTTGAAAAGAAACTCCTTCCAATGTCTGTGTTACATCGACTCGACTGAATGGGTAAACCGTTATTTCTAGTTCTTGAGTTGGTTTGTAGTTCAAAGAATTTGGAGTAATCGACGTTATTGAACTTTTTCAGGTACTTGAAGACTTGAATCATATCCCCTCGTAGGCGTCTTTTCTCCAATGTAAAGAGATTGAGTCGCTTGAGTCGTTCCTCGTACGGTTGAGCCCTTAAGGTTGGAATCATCTTTGTGGCGCGTCGTTGAGTCCTTTCCAGTAAAACAATGTCCTTTCTGTAATTAGGAGACCAGAACTGTACTGCATACTCGAGGTGCGGTCTTGCCATGGAATTATACAAGGATAGTATCACGTCTGGCGTTTTACACTCGAAGTTCCTCGCTATGAACCCGAGCATAGTGTTGGCTTTGTTGTATGCTTTTTTACAGTGATTCGCGTGTTTCAGGTCACTGCTGATAATGACTCCAAGATCCTTTTCCTCCTGCATCGCCTGCAGAGGTTTCCCATTCATGATGTATGTGTGGTTACTATTTTGGGACCCAATGTGCATGACTTTGCATTTGTCAACATTAAAAGACATTTGCTATTTTTCTGACCATTCGATAATGTGATTGAGGTCTTTCTGAATGATTTCGCAGTCGGACTTTGTGAGGGCCTTTCCACCCACCTTGGTGTCATCAGCAAATTTCGATATTGTGGATTTCAGTCCTAATTCTAGGTCGTTGATATATATGATAAAGAGATAAAGGTCCCAGCACTGACCCTTGAGGCACTCCACTAGTGACTGGAAGCCAATCGGAAGGCTGTCAATTGAGTTGTACGCGTTGTTTTCTGTCGGTGAGCCAATTTCTTATCCACGCGATCAGATTGGCTCCAATGCCCGCCGAATGCAGTTTCTTAAGGAGTCGCTCGTGCGGTACCTTGTCGAAGGCTTTCTGAAATTCCAGGTATATAACATCACTGGGGATGTGGGCATCCCAGTTCTTATATATACCTTGGAAGAAGTCTAATAAATTCGTTAGGCAGGAGCGCTTGTTTCTGAAGCCATGCTGGGTGTCGGAGATTATATTATTGTCTTCTAGAAACTTAGCAAGTTTGTCTCTAATAATCTTTTCGAGTATTTTTCCTGCCACTGATGTCAAACTTATGGGCCTGTAGTTTAATGCAACGCTTTTGTCTCCTTTTTTGAAAATCGGAGTTACGTTCGCCATCTTCCAGTCTTCCGGGACCTTGTTCAGTTGAACTGACCGGTTGAATATGTTGGTGAGTGGCTGAAGTATTTGTTGTTTAAGCTCTTTTAATAACCGCGGGGACAAACTGTTAAGGCCCGTTGACTTGTTCGTGTCGAATTTGTCCAAATACTTTTTTACTTCTTGGTCGCATATTGAGCCAATTTCCAGGGGCGTGATCTCACTCGGCGGATCAGGACCCTCGGGAATGGTTTCGATGTCCTCGACTGTGAATACGGATGTGGAGTTACTGTTGAGGATTCTGGCCATGTGTTTACTGTCCTGAGTTACAAATCCAGTCTCGTCTGTCAGGGGACCAATATTGGATTTTACTTTCTTTTTTCGATCTTATGTACGTGAAGAATTTTTTGGAGTTAGTTTTGATTTCGCGCGCTATTTGCTTTTCATAGTTGCGTTTGTTACTCCGAATAAGGCTGCGACAAGCTCTGAGGCTGTTGTGGTACTGTGTGCTGGCTTCGGCCGTGGCATTCTCTTTCATCAAATTATAATTCCTTTTTTTTTAGGTTTACTGCCCTTTTTATTTCTCTGGTCATCCACGGTGGATCTACGGCCCCATTTACTCGCCTGGATTTCGTAGGCACTGTAGCCTTCTCTACCTGCAACAGCTTGTCTTTGGAGACGTTCCACGCGTTGTCGATTGTATTGTCGGTGATGTCAAGTTGGACCCAGGTCGTAGGGGGAAGCAGCGCACGGGCTAAGTTGAAATTTCCTTTTTTGTAATCTGGTATCACTGACGGATTATCTACGAGTTTGTGACATATGTTGACATTAAAATGGATTAAGTGGTGATCGCACCCATTAAGTTTCTCACCAACTGTACAATCGCGAATGAGGTCGGGGTCGCTTACTAATGCTAGATTCAGCAGATTGTTTTCTCTTGTTGGTTGAGTTACAACTTGAGTGAGGAACGAATCCTCCACCATTTCTATAAGTCTGTTACCCTCTTGATCTCCAGTCATCAGTAAATGTTAGGGCAATTAAAGTCCCCAATTATAATTGCTTCCTTGCTTTGTGTTAGAGAGTGAATCTCTTCGTAGAGGGCAGTGTCATCGGCTGCCTGTTGTTTTGGAGGCCTGTATACGGTTGTAAGTGTTAGTTTATTGATATTTGTGGTTATTTCCACGTAGACAGAATCGTATTTCTCTGCGTCCTGTTTGTCTATTTTTATGTCAGGGAGTGTACTATTTACGTAGCAAACTACTACTACTCCTTTCTTGTGCTTTCGACTTTTGTGGAAGCTTTCGTACCCAGGGAATGACAGTTCGGATTCTAGATGTGTAGAGTTGGCCCAAGTCTCTGTGATGGCTACCACATCTGGTTTCTCTGTTGCAATATACGCCCTAATTTCGTCCTTTTTGGGTATTAAACTATGTGCAATTGTGTACATGATAGAAATGTGACCCCTGTTTTTGCGGTGATGAGATGTACCAGTTCGCTTGTAGGAGGCGCCGTTAGTTACACAGTTTCTTGTGAGTCGCACCGACGCTACGGGTTAGTTGATCAAGGGCTGCCTTTGCCCCGTCCTCGCCCGCCGTTTTTTGAAAGGTTTTTCGAAAATCTTTTCACTGCCTCGTCCAGAAGCCTCCCGAAACGCGCCGAACCAACCTCATTCAGGTGTAGTCCATCGTTCCAAAACAAGTCTGGGCGCTCAAAAAAGTGATGCCAGGCATTTGTAAACGCTACGCCTTCGTCGTCACAAATTTTCTTCAGATTAGTATGGAGGAGGAGGAGAGAGAGGTAGAGAAGAGGAGGAGGAGGTGGAAGAGGAGAGGCGAAAGAGGGAAGCAGAGAAAAGAGAAAGGATGGGAGAGGAAAGAAAAAAGTAGGAAGGATAAGAGAGAAGGGAGAGGACGGAAGAAGAGAAAAAAAGTGATATAAGAAAAAGGGAGAAAGGAAGAGGGGAGGAAAGTTAAATAAAAGAAAGAAAAGAGGAAAAAAGAAAGTAAGTAAGAGGAAGAGAAAGAAGAAAGGAGGAACAACAGGAAAATGAAGAGGGAAGGAAGGAAAAAAGGGAGGGGAATGAGAGGGAAGAATGAGAGGAGAGGAGAGGAAGGGAGAGAGAGAAAGGATGGAATGAGGAAAGAAGATGAAGGGAGAGAGAAAAGACAAAAGGAAGGAAAAGGATTGGAAGGGAAGAAAGAGGAAGGAAAAGAAGAGGAAAGAAGGTGAAGGAAGAGAGAGACAGAAAGGATTAGAGAAAGTAGAAGAAAGTAAGGAGGAGAAGGGAAGGAAAGAGGGAAGAAAGGGAAAAGACAGGAGGAAAAGGAAGAGAGAGCATGGTAATTGAGGATAAAGGAAAAAGAGAAAGAAAGGGTTAGGGAAAGTAAAAGAAGAAGAAGAAGAAGAAGAAGAAGAAGCAGAAGAAGAAGAAGAAGAAGAAGAAGAAGAAGAAGAAGAAGAAGCAGAAGCAGAAGCAGAAGCAGAAGAAGAAGCAGAAGCAGAAGCAGAAGCAGAAGCAGAAGAAGAAGAAGAAGAAGAAGAAGAAGAAGAAGAAGAAGAAGAAGAAGAAGAAGAAGAAGAAGAAGAAGAAGAAGAAGCAGAAGCAGAAGCAGAAGAAGAAGAAGAAGAAGAAGAAGAAGAAGAAGAAGAAAAAGAAAACAAAAGGAAAAAGAAGCAGAAGAAGAAGAAAGAAAAAGGAGGGAGAGAAGACGAGAGTTGAAGATGAAAGAAGATGAAGAAGAAGCAGAAGAAGAAGAGAAAGAAGAAGACGAACAAGAAGAAGAAGAAGCTGAAGAGTCGATAAGATGAATATAGCAAAGAAATAAAAGATAGTGCAGAGAATAACTATAAAAAAAGTATAATAATAAAGCGAATAATAAACAATAGAATGAAAAAATGATGAAGAGAGAACTGCAGTCTATAGATAATGAAGAGAGAACAAACAATATGATGAAAAGAAACACCAAGGAGTCACAGAGGTGTTGATTTCCCTTTTCTTTCTTTTTTTTTTGGGGGGGGGACCATGTTCTTGTGTGTTTGAGTGACATTATCCCCTCTCTCTCTCTCTCTCTCTCTCTCTCTCTCTCTCTCTCCTTCTTTCCCTCCCCCTCCCTCTCCCTCTACCTTCTTTCCTTTTCCCTATCTTGCTCTCTTTCTATCCAGTTGCCAAGACTTCCAACACCCTGCCTTCCTTTGCATCGTCCTTCCTCATAAGACTTGCAAAAAAAGGAACTAAAGTCTTATTTCATCTTCGGCGACCCATCATATACACGGCCCCTGCACCTCTGAGCCCCCATCACTTGCCTTTGTCTTTCGCGCTGTATATCAGTAAGGAAACCAGCCAAGCACACACAAAAAAAAACAGAAAAAAGCCCTCAGAATGATACTAAAGCAATAAGAAATTATAAGTTACCATCCCCAAGGAAAGATAAGCTTCACCTCTCGCCTGATTTAAGTGATAGATTGGACCTCTTCTAGCATCCAAAAGCAAACAGCTGCTCTTCTCGCCTAATTTGAGCGGCGGTTTAAAGCTATTCTAGCAAGCGGAAGAAAACCGCTGCTGATCTCGCCTCATTTGAGCAGCGGATTGAAGCTATTCTAGCAAGGGGAAGGAAACAGCTGCTAATCTCGCCTCATTTGAGCGGCGGATTGAAGCTATTCTAGCAAGGGGAAGGAAACAGCTTCTGATCTCGCCTCATTTGAGCGGCGGATTGAAGTTATTCAAGCAAGGGGAAGGAAACAGCTTCTGATCTCGCCTCATTGGAGCGGCGGATTGAAGCTATTCTAGCAAGGGGAAGGAAACAGCTTCTGATCTCGCCTCATTCGAGCGGCGGATTGAAGCTATTCTAGCAAGGGGAAGGAAACAGCTTCTGATCTCGCCTCATTTGAGCGGCGGATTGAAGCTATTCTAGCAAGGGGAAGGAAACAGCTGCTGATCTCGCCTCATTTGAGCGGCGGATTGAAGTTATTCTAGCAAGGGGAAGGAAACAGCTTCTGATCTCGCCTCATTTGAGCGGCGGATTGAAGCTATTCTAGCAAGGGGAAAGAAACAGCTGCTAATCTCGCCTCATTTGAGCGGCGGATTGAAGCTATTGTAGCAAGGGGAAGGAAACAGCTGCTCATCTCGCCTCATTTGAGCGGCGGATTGAAGCTATTCTTGCAAGGGGAAGGAAACTGCCACTAATCTCGCCTCATCTGAGCGGTGGGCTGGACCTACTCTAAAACAAGGGGAACCAGGCAGCTACTGATTTTGCCCAATTTGAACGGTGAACTGGACCTCTGTCAATTGGCTCCCAGTCCCGTCACTTTTGAACTGCAGGAATGTTGACGTGGAGACCGTTTTGTGGAGCATTTCAGCGCTGTTATGCTAAAACATATACATAGCAACAAATAAGTATAACTTATGGTGCAAACAGCGGCTCTCAAGACAGCGGGAGAGGAAACTTCAGTCAAATTTTATCCAGGCTTGAGAAAGAAAGAACTGTGCATAGGTGTCAATTACTGCATTATATGATTTGCTGAGGAAAATCGAGCCACATGTTGCCCCCAAAACACTAATCATCCGCCTGAGAGCAAGCTACTGGTGTGCTGTTGCCCCGCGCTCTGAAATAAGGAAGAGTTTCATTTTCACCTATAACACATTCTCCGCTTATCGCTTTCTTGCAGAGGCGGAAGAATCTCGCCGCTAGGGACTCTGTGAATCCCCGGCCAGATGCTGCAGTCCATCCCTCTCCCTCCTCCATCTTTTACCTTCTTCCCTCCCTCCTATTTCCCACTTTCCCCCCCTCCCTCTCTGGTTCTGGAGGAAGAGAGGGAAAGGGACGAAGGGGGGGGAAGGGAAGGGAAGTGTAAGATAGAGAGAGAGGAGGGAGGGAGAGAGGGAGGGAGAGAAGGAGATTTGTAATCTGTATCAAGGGACGCTATGAAACGGGCATCAGTTTCGTCTTTAACCGCTTTTTTGCACTTACCAATTTCTTATATCATCACGATGGTGAAGAAAGGAGATGAGTTTCCTTTACCTTCGTTTTAATAGACTTGTAACCTGTATCGATAAAAGACATTAAGTAAGGAGCAGTTTTATCTTTAAATAACTTCTCTTTCCTTTACCAATTTCTTATATATAATTATATTACCTCGTTGGTGAGGAAAGGAGATGAGACTCCATTAGTTTCGTTATCGTAGTCCAGTAACCTGTATCAAGGGACGTTATGAAGCGGGCATCAATTTCGCCTTGAACAGCTTTTCTTCACTTACCAATTCCTTATTATTATCACATTGGTGAAGAAAGGAGATTGGATTCCATTACCTTCGTTATAGTAGTCTAGTAACCTGTATCAAGGGACGGTATGAAGAGAGCATCAATTTCGTCTTAACAGCTTCTCTGTACGGGAAGGCGGTGGCTGAGTGGTCAGCATGCGGGCGTGGTGAGCTCGAGCATGGACTTGGTTCGAATCCTCACCGAAACAAGCTGATTTTTCAAGTCATCGCCGAGTGACGGAAGATTACACACATGTTGTCCGGATCTTCAGTCAATCTTAACTTCAGCGACATCGGCCAAGAAAAGCAACAGGGGGCAGCATGGGCCATGCATGAGTCATACATCACGGCAGCCACTATAATAAAAGTAACCTGCGCCACTGACGGGCATATGGGCCATCCTAAAGAAAACCTACTGGCGCTACAGGCAACACAACAAATTACCAATTCCTTATATTATTGTGTTGGTGAAGAAGATTTGATTCCATTAGCTTCGTTCTTGTAATCTTGTAACATGCATCAAGGGACAGCATGAAGCGGACAGCAGTTCTGTTTTTAAACTCTTATCTCTCCTTACAAAACAGCTATACCTTGATGAAGAAAAAAGATTCGATTTCATTAGCTTTGTTAGTCTCTAGAACGACCAAAAGTACCCACTCCGGAGACGGATGAGTTTAGGAAAGTCACCCATTAAAACAACAAACACGAACTTCCTCCATTTACCAAACAATTACAAAGCGGTGGACAAAGCTTATTTGAGTCAATGATCTCTGTTGGAGCCTCCAAAGTCCATATCGTCCTACCCTGGCCACGATTCAGTTTACTAAAGCCTCCTATAAAAGCGACAAACACGGACCAGAACAAAGAAAACGAGCAGGCGGACCATTCCCCGTTGAACGCACTTTCTCGACTCCAATCCAAGCAAAGAAAACAAGCATCCCCCAGTTAGGCGCTCCTCCTCACCCCGCGACCCACTTTTCGCGATCCGTCGAGCCTCGGAGCAGCGCCTCGCCTCGCCCCACCGTGAGCCGCGCCGTGATTAACGCAAATACCGTGAAACATTGAAACGAAGCACCTCATTTTCACGAGCAGCCGGGCAGATGATGGGAAGGAGAGGAGGAGGGAGAGAAGTAGGAGGTTGGCAAGAAGAGATGAGACGTAGGAAGAAGCGATTGAAGCAGAGGAGGGAAAGAAGGAGGGGCAGAGGGGGTGGGAGGAAGAGGAAGGAAGGAGTTTGGTAAGAAGAGATGAGACGAAGGAAGAAGCGATTGAAGCAGAGGAGGGAAAGGAGGAGGGGCAGAGGGTGGGAGGAAGAGGAAGGAAGGAGTTTGGTAAGAAGAGATGAGACGAAGGAAGAAGCGATTGAAGCAGAGGAGGGAAAGGAGGAGGGGCAGAGGGTGGCAGGAAGAGGAAGGAAGGAGGAGTTTGGTAAAAATAGATGAGACGCAAGAAGAAGGGATTGAAGCAGATAGAAAGGAAAGGAGGAGGGAGGGAGGAGGAGAGAAAGGAGGGATTGAAGAGAGAGAGGGAGGTGAAAGATGGAGGAGGAGGTAGGTAAGAAGGAATAAAAGAAAGTAGAAGACGAGAAGAGATGAGAGGAAGGAAGCGATAGAACTAGAGAGGGAGAATGGATGCGGGAGGAAAGGAGGAGGCGAGGGGGAAGGGAGGGAACGGAGGAACGGAGGAAAGAGGGAGAGAAGAAAGTAGACAGAGAAGGGATAAGACGAAGGGGAAAGGGATGGAGCAGAGAGGGAGAGAGAGAGGAGGGAGGAGCGGGAAGGGAGGAAGGAAAGAAAGATAGAAAAGGAAGCAGGTAGATAAGAAGGAAAAGAAATTATGCAGAAAACAAGAAAAGGAGGAGAGAAAGAAAGGAGGGAGAGAGGAAGAAGAGGAAGAAGAGAATTGAAGGAAGGGAGAAAAGAAACAGCAGGAGAGAAAGAAGAGGGAGGAGGAGAAGGAAAAATGGAGGAAGGAGGTAGAGGAGGGAGTAGAAGATAAAGTGGGAATAGAAGGAAGAAAGAAGAACATAGAGGAAGAAGAAGAGAAAAGGAAGGAAGGGGGAAGGGAGAGGAGGAAGGAAAGAGGAGAGAAAGAATACAGGAGAGGGAGAAAGGAGAAGAAGAAGGAAAAGTTGAAGAAAGGAAGGAAGGAAGATAGAGAAGAGGAAAGGAAGGAGGAGCAGGAAGAATATGTGATGAAAGGGAGGAGGAAGAGGAGAGGTAGAGGAAGGAAGAGAGGGAGGAAGCGCGCATGCACACATAACACACACACACACACACACACACACACACACACACACACACACACACACACACACACATTTGGAGTTCTGTTGATTCATTTATCTTTTATTTATCTTCCCTTCTGATCGTCCTTCTCTGTTTCTGCCTTTCTCTTCCATTCTCTCCTTTTTTTCTTCCTTCCTTTCTTCGTTTTTCATAGTAGTCAGTGTTTATATTTTATCTTCAAGTCTCTCTCTCTCTCTCTCTCTCTCTCTCTCTCTCTCTCTAACCTTTTCCAGAACGTCACCATCATCTTCGGTCATTTCCCCTTCCGTTCTTACCAGTAAACTCAGTTTTCACGTTCGTTCTTATTGTTAATCGCAACTTCTACGTCCATTCTTAACTCGAAATCTTAACTGGAAACCTCATATTCCTTCTCTTACTAAATCAGCGTCCTCGAGGTTGGGAGTTCTGTGTCATCTTTGCCAGTTCTTTTCCCATTCCTAGATGCTCCCCATATGCAGGGGCCTTATCCGCCGTCGTATGGAGTATGCCAAAGTCTATATATATATACCAAGTCGAGTCATACGCAGCTTTGTGGGAGGATACACGGCTGAGGCGTGGCTTATGCGTGCACGTTGCTTGGAGCCAAACTAAAGAATGTAGAAACAATGATTTAGAGAAAACGAAGAAAGGCAGACTAATTTATATCAGTCATTTCAACATGACCCTTCTCACACCCCACACCACCGTTTGTAGGCATTGGAATTACAGTCACGCATAGGACAATAAAAAAGGCATATTTTTTTCGTCAGTGGCTTGCCTGAATGCGCGGTGAAAGAAGGCGAGAATGCACATCCCGTGAACTGGCTTCAAGTGACGTCATTCGGTTGCTCCGCCCCAAACCGCCCCCTGCGCGTGCTGGTCGCAGTTTTGAAGGCAGAGTGACTTGACTTGGCATATATAGACTTTGGAGTATGCATCTCACGTGTGGGGGGCTCCATACACACAGCTCTCCTGGGGAGATCGGAGTCCAAGGATCTTCGTCTCAACAGCTCCCCTTCTCTTACTGACGGTCTTCTACCTCTTAAATTCCACCGCCATGTTGCCTCTCTTTCTATCTTCTATATATATTTTCATACTGACTGCTCTGCTGAACTTACTAAGTGATTGACTCCCCCTCCCGCGGCCCCGTTGCACACGACTTTCTACTCTAGCCACCCTATGCCATCAAAATTCCTTATGCAAGAGTTAACCAGCATCTTCATTCATTCATTCCATCCTCTGGTAAACTCCTAACCAGCCTTCCTTTGTCAGCATTTCCTCCTGTCTACAACATGGACGCTTTCAAGAGGAGAGTAGCAAGACACCTCTCCACCCGATAGTGATGTCTCTTCTGACCTCTCGTTCTCTTTCCTTCTGCAAGAGCACCGATTAACGGGCTATTTAGATTTTTCTTTGTTTATTACCCTTGAGCAATTGCCTTGCTATAAAAAAAATGAATAAGATAAACAACTTTGAGGCTAACATCATTATATTGTTGACGAACCTGTGGAGCGCTGCGCTGGCTCTGGAGCGGGGCCTGAAACCTCATCCAAGGTAAATATAGTCTACGACAGGTAAAATCATCCCCCCTCTTTCGCGCAGGCAAGGTACCAAACTCCGCCCATACCCGTGACGTCAAAGAGTGGTATAGGTAAACACCGCCCATTTCCCGTGACGTCAGAGTGGTATAGGTCTGGGTCTTGGATGTGGGTGAGCCTCTTCATTCAACGGAGCTCCCATTTGTCTTGATTTATATCTGTGTCGAGCAGGTTATTTATTCTTTTCATTGTCTTCAGAATTGGTATATAATTTTTTTTGCCTCCTGTCACATGCTGTATGTGCTGTATGTGTGTAGAGAAGTTCCCCATGCATGTCCTGCAAGTCACTGCACGTCACGGGGTCGTCTGAGACTGAGCCGCTGTCAGCTCTGCAACCTCTCCTCCTATCCACGCTCTGACGTCACACACAAACGCACTCAGAAGCGCAAATTTAGAGCCAGCGTTTTGGGGGGGACGATTTTACCTGTCTATATTTACCTTGACCTCATCAACGATAAACGGTAAACTTTCACGTCCGTTCTTGCTATATTAATACTCACAGAGTTCTTATTACTGACACACTTACAAACATGTCTGTTCCACCGTTCCCTCACCACACAACTTTCTTTTCCGGTCTGTTACACCAGCCACTCGGAGGATGCGTAACACTTTCTCGACCACCGCCAGCTGCGCGGGGGTCGTAATTTGAAACATTTCGGCGCCCATGCGCACACATTTGCCAAGGCTTTCCGAGGAGTTTTGGGCATTTCCATGAGTAGTTTTATGATCCTGATGATAGTATAAACCTGTGCAAACGTGCAAAAAACACTCAGGAAAACCGATTAATCTCCTTTTCGGCCTTTATAAGTAGTTACCATGAGAGGTGGAAGCGTTTGAGAATACCGACCCGGGTCTCGAAACTCCCTTCGGACTTCAGTACAACTACAACAGCAACAACAACAGCAACAACAACAAACTCGAGTCCAGGGAAGGAAAAACAGCCCTGTCGTCGATGCTTCCAAACCCAACTCCGTCTTTTGCTCCAACTCTTTAACTTCCGATGTTCTTTTGTTTTCTTCGCTTTGTTTTGTTTTGTTCCTTCTTGAAACGCGTGAGCCCTCGACGCAGGATTAGACTGACCACTACTACTACTATTATTACTACTACTACCACTACTACTACTACTACTACTACTATCATAACCACCACCCCCTCCCCTTCACATTCCCTACCCTTTTCCTCTCCCATGCTACTACTACTACTACTACTACTACTACTACTACTACTATCATAACCACCACCCCCTCCCCTTCACATTCCCTACCCTTTTCCTCTCTCTCTCTCTCTCTCTCTCTCTCTCTCTCTCTCTCTCTCTCTCTCTCTCTCTCTCTCTCTCTCTCTCTCTCTCTCTCTCTCTGTTTTTTCGTCCTCCAAGATGGCGGTGTGTTTACCTATGCCTGGACAGCTCCTCTGATTTCCTGGCTCTGTGGCTTAACTATACACCTTCAGCGCTGCATGATCTGGCCGGAAGGCGCATAAGTACAGTAAGAGCATACGGGCACATTTAGAAAAGTTAAGGGTTTGGACTTTGTTGATTTTTTGCCTATGAAATCTTGGTGCTCAAAGTAAACCCCCCCTCGACTACTCTGCTGGGGTTGGCGCATGCGCTCTGAGTTAAAGTGACGTCATCGTTACCATGACAACGGTGGTGCGTCCTAATCAACGCTCAACCACTAATAACCCAATCCCATATACACCACCGTCTTTTGCCCAAGCTCATTAAAGCTGCTCCCTAGTCTATCTATAGACAATTAAGGTGCATATACAGCCACCCTGTAAACACCTGACAACATGGTTGATATAGACTCAGTAACACAACCTTCTCAGACTACCACTGACAGGCACCCAGAGTCCAGAAAAAACTTTAGAAAAATACAGGAAGTCAGACCTACAAAAAAGATGCCGAGAAATTGGACTGTCTAATATATGAGGGAGAAAGGATCAGCTCATCAACATGATCCTCCAGAATTCCCAACCTGACACAGCTCCAGGTACTGACGACACTCTCTCGGCCACACCTGCTCTCATCAGTGATATGGCACCTCAAGCTGAAGCCACTCAACACCCTCGTTGCGAAGCAGCTCATTCACTTGACTCTAAGGATGGGCAGTCACGCCAGCCTGCCGCCACCGTGCCGCCATACCAGGACAACCCCCTGAATCTACTCCACAGCGAGACCGACCAATCACACCACTCTAATCACTCTGAATTGCTCCTATCTAATACTGACCTGCCTCTCTGCTCCGACATTCAGAAAATTGCCCTTGATATTGAGAGCATCAAAAACCGTATAAATACCAAAGACTTGGAAATCGAGCTACTTAATGAAGAAGTCAGGACTGCTTACGAAACAATTAGGTCACTGCAGACACGAGTCACCCATCTGGAACAAGAGCTTCAGTCTAGCACCAGCAGGGAAGAGCCCGTGACAAGGAGCTCCACCCCACTTCGTGCACACAGTCTACTTCTGGGTGACGCGAACTTACGCTGGGTTCATCGTAACGACCTAGCAAACAACTGCTCCATAAAAACCTTTCATGGCGCCAATGTCGACCTGCTCCGAAGCTGGGTTACGGAAAAAATGAACCAAGCCCCAACATGTGTGATTTATTGTGGTGTAAATGATATTATCAATGAGACTCCCAGTGATAAGATCCTTGATGACTTAGGCATATTAACAAGTGACTTGAAACAGAAAAATGACCATTTGAAACTATACGTTTGTCAGGTTGTACGACATGTAAAGCTAGACCAATTCAGTGCACAAATTGAAACATATAATGAACACTTGCTAAGATGGGGTGAATCAAATGGCGTTAAGATCATCAAAACCCCTCCTTACTTCACACTTAGCACTGGTGATTTAGATGATCTCTGCTTTGAGTCTGATGAAAATAACAACACTCAGTAGACTTGGTGCAGTCAGACTACTTGACTCAATTGATGCACAATGTCCTGACTTTAATTTATGTAAGAACTGGAATAAAGTTAAGAAGGCCCCTTTAACTGTAAATAACATCAATAAGATTACACAAACTTCGTCCCCACAACTAACCCTTCACCGTTCCCACCCTGTGCTACAACCCCTATCCCACAGATCGACCCCCAGTGCTACCCCCCACCCCCCACCAGGCCCCTATGTACGCGGTGCTGTCCCTCACCGCTTCCGTGGCAGACGGGAACACAGTGGACGGGAGCACCTAACTGCTGCATCGCGGCCCGACACGACCCCTTGCCAATTCCTGCCGCTCGCTGTAGTCATCACGTGCATGGGAGGGCCACGGCCAGCCACAACACTCCTCCATGGCGCCACGGCGATGAGCAGTCTCAGTCTGTCTCGAGCTGTGCACCTCACCACGCAGCTCCGAGCTCGCCAACTCCTGTCACTCGCTGGAGTCATCACGTGCAGGGAAGGGCCACGGCCAGCCACAAAACCGCCCCCCCATGGTGCCACGGTGATGTACAGTCTCAGCCTGTCTCGAGCTGTGCACCTCACCACGCAGCTCCGAGCTCGCCAATTCCTGTCACTCGCTGGAGTCATCACGTGCAGGGGAGGGCCACGGCCAGCCACAACACCGCCCCCCCCATGGTGCCATGGTGATGTACACCCTGTCTCGAGCGGTGCACCTCACCATGCAACTCCGAGATTTGGCTGTTATAACTGTGGGGAACACAACCATAGACTGGCTACCTGTCGATTCGACCACAGACTGAGGTGCGGTAATTGCCGTCGCCTTGGTCACAAAGAAAGGTTATGCCAGCTTCCTGTCGAATAGGAGCCCGGCCATGAAGACAGAGCCACTTACGCGAAAAAAAAAGGACAAATTGGAAATTGAACATATCAATGCACAGAGTCTTTTATGTTATCTTGACGAAATACGTCTTTTAGTGAACGAACGTCAACCTGACATTTTATGTGTGAGTGAAACCTGGTTGACCAATGATGTTTTAGACCAGCACATTGCCATGCCTGATTTTAATGTATATAGACGTGACAAAAGCAGAGGTGGAGGAGTGTGTATATATGTTAGTAATATTTGTACTGTCACTGTGATTGATGTAAACATTGACCGAGTCGAGGGGATTGAGGACTTATGGCTTACCGTGCAATGCCGAAAACTACCTTCTATAACAATTGGCTGCATGTACCGTCACCCGCACGCTAACTCTTTCACATTTGACTACATTTTAGATGTTTTTAATTATATACACCTCAGAAATAAGCCTTTTTATGTGTTGGGTGATTTTAATTGTAATTTTTTATCTAAGAACAACAAAATGGAACAAGTAATTAATAATACAAAATTAAGTCAGTTAGTAAATAAGCCAACAAGAACTACATCCCTGTCGGCAACATTATTGGATCTTATAGTGACAAATAATCCTGCCTTAGTGTTGGACCATGATGTTATTGTTTGCCCCATTGCTGACCATGACTTGCTAACTCTCGCTCTTGACATTGCCAAACCTAAAAGGCTACCTATAACAAAAACATTCCGAGAAATGAAGAACTACTCACCAGAATTATTCTGTAATTTATTAACATCAGAGAGTAAGACATTAGATAACATCTACATTACTGATAATGTCAATACTCAAGTTAAGGTTCTTAATGGTGTCTTTTTGAACTGTCTTGATTTTTGCGCACCCTTAGTGAAAAAGGAATTGAAAAGACCCTTTGCTAAATGGCTTAATGAAGAGTTAAGAACTTTGATACAACAAAGAACAATGCCTTGAAAGCCTGGAAAAAAGACAGAAGCAACGTTAACCTAGTAAATACTTATAAAAACTTAAAGTGCCAAGTCAGATGATCTATTCACTACTTTAAATCCGAATACTACAACAAAAAAATTGACAACAACAAAGGTAATAGCAAAATCATTTGGAAAACCATTAAGGAACTTATTCCTAATAATAAGAGCAGTCATCTGCCTGTCACATGTAACAATAAAGAAACTACGATGCAGACTGCTAACCTCTTCAATGATTTTTTTGCTAACGTTGGTAGAATCACTTTTGAAAAGACACAATTAGGTGACTCCTCACGTCTCCCAACTGCAAATCCAGTTGACATCACTGATCCTAACTGTCTGTTCAGACCTGAGCCTATTGACTGGCAAACTTTAGTCCTTACCATTGCACATATGAACAATAGTGATGCATGTGGGTCTGATGGGATACCACTGAAATTCCTTAATGATTCCCTTTCTGTTATTGTCTCCTATTTAACCACCATCATGAATACGTCAATAGTCACAGGAATTTTTCCCACAGCATGGAAATTCTCAATCGTGGTACTCATCCTAAAGACTGGTGATGTAAACGACCCCAGTAATTATCGTCCCATATCTCTCCTCCCAGTCCTCTCCAAACTACAAGAAAAAATAGTTTCATCACAGTTGATTCAGCATATGGAATCAAATCACCTACTTAGTAATGCTCAGCATGGCTTCAGACCAAAGTTATCAACTACTTCGGCTCTATTAACCCTAACTAAGAATCTATATTCCAACATGGATAATAAAAAAGTCTCTCTGGTCACTCTCTGCGATTTATTAAAGGCCTTTTACAGCGTTAGTCATGTTATTTTACTTAAAAATGCCTTAAATGCAATGTGGATCCATTCTGGTTCGAGTGTTACCTTTGTAACAGAACACAATCAGTGCGATTAAATGACACTGTGTCTGATAAGACAGGTATTTCATATGGGGTGCCTCAAGGGTCTGTTCTTGGCCCTATTCTCTTTAATATTTATGTGAATGACCTTGCTTCATTCCTCTTAAATTGTGACGTCTTTCAATACGCAGACGACACCCAAATTATTCTTTCAAGTAATATTGATAATTTAAAGGACCTTATACAAAAAGCTGAAGACACTCTTAAATTAGCTAAGACATACTTTAATGCGAATGGTCTAATGCTCAATGTCAAAAAAAACAATGTATCTTTATTGGATCCAGAAAGCTTTTATCACTGATTCCTCCCAATACCTGATGGTGGACGGCAGTGTTATTACCCCTAGTACATCAGTGAAGAACTTAGGCATATATTTTGATAACCATCTATCGTTCGATACACATATCACAGACTTAATCAAAAAAACACATGGAATCATTATGTTTATTAATATAATTAAAGATAATTTTAATAAATCAACATGTATAATTGTGGTACAATCATTAGTTATGAGTATCATTAACTATGGAATAAGCATCTGGGGAGCAGCCAACATCACCCAAATAGAACGTGTACAAAAAATACAAAATTTTGCAGCCAAAGTGGCTCTCGGAGGCGCTGCAAAAAGTGACCATGTTACTCCCTTCCTTAGGGAACTGAAATGGCTGAAAATAAATCACCAGTATGTGTATGAGATTATAACACTCACATATAGAATACTCAACCATGACCTCCCTGATTGGTTGCTCCCATTAACTCGTGTTCGTGACAGTCGCAATCACCATGTAAACACCAGGCAGACTGAACACCTACATGTATACCGGTGAAACACTTGCCTTGCCACCAGGTCTTTTCAAGTGAGTGCTCCCTCACTTTGGAATAACCTGCCTCCTGTTGTACAACACGCCCCCTCTCTGTTCACTTTTAAATCACGTCTCAAAGAATTTTTACTTAATAGGCAATTTTCCCAGTAGCTTATCTAACTTTTATTCAATTTTTAGTTTTTGGTCTCATATATGATTTTATTTATTTTACATCTGACTGTGACAGGCCTCGCCCTGTTAAATCTTTTTCTTGTTTTTATTTTGACTCAGCACTGTTGCTTTATGGTCTAATACTTATTAGCTCTCTGTGCCTAAATTTAGTTTTTAACACGTCTGGCCAAACTTCATTGGTCATATTGTATGAGAGTTTTGTTATAACTCTAATTGATTATAAGATATATGTCAAGAATAACCATTATAATAATGAAAATAAATTTTATTCTATTCTATTCTATTCTCTCTCATCTTCCACCCCACACATATACCTCCTCCTCCTCCTCTTCTCCCTCCCCCCCCCCCCCACACTCATTCTATTCCCATCGTTATCCTCCTCTTCCTCTCCACCTCCTCTTCCACCTCTTCCTTTCTCTTCGTTCCTCTTATTCCTTCCTTCCTTCCCATTTCTTCCTTCTTTCCAACTCCTCTTCTCCGCTTCTTCCCTTCTTCCTCCCTTCCTCTTCTACCTCTTCAACCAGTCTGTTCAACTGAACAAGGTCCCGGAAGACTGGAAGATGGCGAACGTAACACCGATTTTCAAAAAAGGAGACAAAAGCGTTGCATTAAACTACAGGCCCATAAGTTTGACATAAGTGGCAGGAAAGATACTCGAAAAAATTATCAGAGGCAAACTTGTTAAGTTTCTAGAAGACAATAATGTAATCTCCGACACCCAGCATGGCTTCAGAAACAAGCGCTCCTGCCTAACGAATTTATTAGACTTCTTCCAAGGTATATATAAGAACTGGGATGCCCACATCCCCAGTGATGTTATATACCTGGACTTTCAGAAAGCCTTCGACAAGGTACCGCACGAGCGACTCCTTAAGAAACTGCACTCGGCGGGCATTAGAGCCAATCTGATCGCATGGATAAGAGATTGGCTCACCGACAGAAAACACCGAGTGCTACTCAACGGACAGCCTTCCGATTGTCTTTTGGCTGCGGTAGGGCATTTTTTGGGGTTTTCAAGGTTGCGTCATACACCCTCAAAAAAAAAAATGCACCAATTGGCTTTATATGACTTGTACATCGAGAAAAGACCTTACCTTTTTTCATAAATGGCACTTATTTTTCTTAGAAAATGTGTGGTTTTGAAAAAAGTCCAAAATTGTTACAAAACTGGCAAAAAAAAAGATAAAATATATCTTTGCTAAAATGTAAAATACTTCATTCACTTCATTGTTTTGGGGACTTAGACTAAAGAAAAGGCCTGTAAATTGGTGTTGCTGCCATATTGTGACACTTTACTCTGTGCAAAACCTTTTCTTTATTGATATAAAGTTGGCACCATTTATGTAAAATTTCCTTGGAGGAAAGACGGAATGTCAAACAAATTTCTTACCAAATAGCATTTATTATATGAAAAAAATGTACTATAATTATATCCTATAAATTCAATTCATCAGAAATATAAATTGCAACAATATACCAAATACAGAAAAATATAGTTAAAAAATTTCTTCAGGAAACAGTTTTATAAAACATTGATAGGGTGTGAGATTTTCAATACCTTCCCTTCCATTATTATCTGTGAAATATATCATGTTCTGTAATTCAGTGGGGCTCTCTGAAGTAACAATTTATGCCAAATCATGTTCCTTACTTGAAGGAATCCTGGTGGAGGGAGCAGCAGTATCCTCCTCTTCTAACTCCACACTATTATCATTGAAGTCATCCTCAGCCTCATCCAGCCAGTCATCAGTTTCTTCCTCAAACATTTCTTCTTCATTTTCACTGTCTGATGCTCCTAGTTCTTCAAGTGTTCTTTGAATTTCTTCATCTGTCTTCAGAAATTTAGTCCTCTTCCTTGCTTACTCCATGGTAATCTTGAAAACAAATATATGTGTATGTGTAATAAAAAAGGACATCGTACATATATGCAAGAGACAATAGTTATCACCATCCTAGTCTAGCCCAAGGAACATGCATACAAGAAAGAGACAACAGTTATAATCAGCCTAGTCTAGCCTAGGTCACAAATAATATAAAAGAGACTTCTCTAGCCTAGGTTTTGTAAAATGAGAGAGAAGGAGAGTGAAAGAAAGAGAGTTATACATGTATACATGCATTATACATAGGTATATGTCTGTGCGCACATATTTTTTAGTAAAATTGCCCTTTTCATGAGTTAAATGCCCAGTTAAAAACCCTACGTCTTTATTCAAGGTCACACTAATACATCTTCGTTTGTTTACATCAAATATGCTTATATAACAATCAGGCATTGTTTATGACACAAATGCAATGATTTTATTGATAAAACTTGCCTCTGTTATGAGCAGAAATACAAGAAAGTTGTAACAAAAGAACTTCATCACACACGTGGGCGCCGATCAGCTGTAACATGGTTTGTTTACTGTTCCCTATGCCATCGGCAGACATTTGTAGCTATCGACCTGTGATTTTCTGTATGTACTTTTGGATGAAAACGGATCAATAATTTAAATGGTAAACACTTTCATACCGATGGTGACTATAGTCGACTTTCGCAACCTGGCGCAATCACTCCCGGTGACTACAGTCGAATACCGCAGCCAAAGGGATAAGAACTGGGATGCCCACATCCCCAGTGATGTTATATACCTGGACTTTCAGAAAGCCTTCGACAAGGTACCGCACGAGCGACTCCTTAAGAAACTGCACTCGACGGGCATTGGAGCCTGTAACGGGCTTACCGGGAGGCGTTTAAAGGGCGTTGATTAAGACTTCAGCTTCCTTTAGGCGAATATATTCGTAGCCTATATGTACAAGAAGCGTCGTAGCGAGAGCGACTCCGTTGTGTGTCAGTCGGACTCTCGTGAAGGAGTGACGATTTACAGGTTGGAAAATAATTGTTACAATTGGTCACATACGTCAAGGTGACCTCCACGCACTATGAAATGCGATGTATACAAAACAGACGGGAAACACTGACGGACGACATTCCTATACGGTGGCGTGATCTATCTGTCGTGGGTTTTTTCCATTGACAGTTGTATGCCTAATTCGTGGTGATATTAAATAATAATAATAATACATTGATATCCTACTATAACACTGCTCGGTCACCTACCAGTGATCGCGACCTCGCGATATACAAAAATCTAAATAGCAGTCTAGTTACCATTAACATACATAGTGGGAGTTTGTCAAGCAGACTGCCTATGATACAATTACATTAAAACACTGACTATGTAAGAACATATGTGGAGTTATAATATAAATAGTGAGAGGTAAAACACAACGTGTGTGACATGAAACATAAGAAATCTCTCAAAAGATAAATATAAGGACACATGTATAAAAGCTATCAACTGGCATAGTTACAGACAATGAAACGTCCATCAAGCTCCTAAAAAAAATACAGTAGTGAAACATACAGTAGTGAAACATAGTACAATGTTAAGTATAGGAGCAGGGGAATGCCAGGTTTATGTCCTCTGACTTGCTTGAGAAAAGGAAAAACTACCTTGCCAGTGGTCTCCCTGCATCCGGTCGCCGTGTCTGCACAACCAAATAATCGTGCAGGACAGAGTTCTTCCTAATAAGGTAGCACATGACGACGAGACTGACGAACATCAGAAACATTGGTACAAAAAATCCAGGGTACAGGTAGGGGAGATGCAGGTATTCAGGCAGCGTTTCCTCCAGGGTTTCCGCAAACTCCGTTTTGTTTGCGAAAGACAATGAATTAAGGGAATTAGTCACATAAGAGATGCTGGAGAAGTGAATGTTATCGAGAGACCGTAGAGGAAACATTCGATGGGAAATATTGGCCGTGAAAACCAGACGGATCCGGGACGGGTGCGTTGTTATGTTAGTGGAGCGGATATAGCATGCTTCCGCTATGACATAGTGACCAGTAACCCGTTGATAAGTGGTACCCTCCGGGCAGATGACTGATACATAGAAGGACTGGGGGAAATATAAATAATGCTGACCCTGAAAGTTCTTATGGAAAACAGGTTTTGGTGGTAGCTGCTTGTAAGGGCACAGGGAAAGAGCGTCAGACGCGTTCACGCGGGTGAGGGCGATCTCGCATACCCCTCCCAGAACTGGTAGGAAGGCAAAGAGAGACGCAGAGCAATGGAATCGCCCGCAGACCGTCTCCTTGCAATATTGCAAGAGTGAGTAGCTACCCGTTGAATACAGAGCGAAATCCTTCGCGATTAGAACAAGAGACGGGGACGTGTCCAGGGCTAACACACTGTCCTTAGCTGAAAAAGGGAACGGGACAATTTCGTGTGCCTCAAACACGTCCGCCGTCTGAAATGGAACATGAATGATTATGGCATCGGGGGTGAGGCTGGACTCAATCAAGGTGTAAAAATATTGACTCATGTCTGGGTTGAATAAAGATGTTAGGCTATAACTATGATACCTGATATGGACAGTCGTTCTCAAATCGTGGAGAGGGAGCAAGGCAGGTGTGACTCTACCGTGCGCTGCATCAACCATGTTGCTAATAACCTGCTGATTTGCCGTTGCGACAAAGTTAATGACGTTTTCCAATACATGCAAGGCCTGATCTAGGAGGAGAAACTGATTCACCTGGTCGATCTGTTTGACAACTATGTTGATAACCTCTACCATCTTATTTGTCTGCTCTAGCAGTTCCTCAATGTGAGTATGCAACCGCGCAAGTTTTCTACAATTGGCGTTGGTCACCCTGCGATTTCGGGCAGCAAAGGAAAGTACATGAGCGTAGTGGTCCCGCAAATCGCGTACGTCCTCGTCGGTTGCCGTACCGAAGAGGAACTTTGAGGCGGACCCAACGATGTTGAGCAACCCCCTCTTTACCCGAGAGTGAACTGAGTGAAAACTATAATCCATGTCTACCTCATCAACTTTTCCCCGCAAGAACAGAATCCTATCCTCCAGTAATTTAAAAAGATTTAGAGAGTTGGTACTAGAAGGTGCCTTTGATTCCCTAGTCTTGGTAGCCCGTATGGCGTCTGCCATGCCAAGTAGTTTTTCTGAGACTATCCTGATTGTGTCAGTGGTGTTGGTCAAGGAAGTATATGGATATTTTACGAGGAACACATCTTCTATGAGGAAGACCTCTCCTATGTGTGCCGTGAGGGCGCCAGGCTTCAGGTGGATGGGTGTCGTTGCAAGCAGGGAGCCGAGGGACAACAAGATGATCAGAAAACGCAACATCATGATCTGAAAGGGGTGGGAATGAAGTATTTAAACCCGTGGTCTCAAGTTATAGCTATGGGTGTTGGGATTATCTTGTTGAACATTTGACTCTGAGGGGGAATTACCAATATCAAGGTCCAAAGGTGAGGGAATTACTTTCAGACGATCACTGTGAACTTCTAGACCGACCCCACTATTCGACTCGAGAACCTCGAACCGATTTCCCCTGACATTCCGAACAACTCGGTAAGGACCCACAAATTTAGCCCCCAGTTTCGAACTCCTTTCCGCTTGCTTAATCATGACTGTGTCACCCTCTTTTAATTTCACCGCTGCCACCAAAATCAACGCCCTTTAAACGCCCCCCGGTAAGCCCGTTACAAGCCAATCTGATCGCGTGGATAAAAATTTGGCTCACCGACAGAAAACACCGAGTACTACTCAACGGACAGCCTTCCGATTGGCTTCCAGTCACTAGTGGAGTGCCTCAAGGGTCAGTGCTGGGACCCATTCTCTTCATCATATATATCAACGACCTCGAATCAGGAATGAAATCCCCAATATCGAAATTTGCTGATGACACCAAGGTGGGTGGAAATGCCCTCACAAAGACCGACTGCGAAATCATTCAGAAAGACCTCAATCACGTTATCGAATGGTCGGAAAAATGGCAAATGTCCTTTAATGTTGACAAATGCAAAGTCATGCACATTGGGTCCAGAAATAGTAACCACAAATACATTCTGAATGGGACACCTCTGCAAGCGATGCAGGGGGAAAAGGATCTTGGAGTCACTGTCAGCAGTGACCTGAAACACGCGAATCACTGTAAAAAGGCATACAACAAAGCCAACACTATGCTCGGGTTCATAGCGAGGACCTTCGAGTGCAAAATGCCAGACGTGATGCTATCTTTGTATAATTCCATGGTGAGACCTCACCTCGAGTATGCAGTACAGTTCTGGTCTCCCAATTACAGAAAGGACATTGATTTACTGGAAAGGATTCAACGACGCGCCACGAAGATGATACCAACCTTAAGGGCTCAACCGTACCAGGAACGACTCAAGCAACTCAATCTCTTTACATTGGAGAAAAGACGCCTACGAGGGGATATGATTCAAGTTTTCAAGTATCTGAAAAATTTCAATAACGTCGATTACTCCAAATTCTTTGAACTGCAAACCAACCTAAGAACTAGAAATAACGGTTTACCCATTCAGTCTAGTCGATGTAACACAGACATCGGAAGGAGTTTATTTTCAAACCGAGTCATCCGCCACTGGAACAATCTTCCTTCAGAAGTAGTAAATGTGAATACCTTCAACTTCTTCAAATGTAGAGTCGACCGTCACTTCGCTGCGTCGGGAGTAAACTGAATATTGAGCTGCTTTCATCTGCTCCTCAATATCGAGGTGCTTTCATCTGCTCCTCAATGTCGAGGTGCTTTCATCTGCTCCCCAGGCCCCAAGTGGCTGTCGAGCAGATTAAATCACCAAAGCGGGCAACCTCGTAATGAGCCAATAGGCTTTCTGTTGCCTGCATTTCCATGTTTACATGTTTCCTCTTCCACCTCTTCCTTCCTTCCACCTTCTTCCTTTCACCTCCTTCCTTCCTCTTACATATCTTTCTTCCTTCCTCCTACCTCTTCTTCCTCTGGCTTCCTCTTATTTTTCCTTCCCATTCACCTTTTCCTTCCTTTTACTCCTCTTCCTTTCCATCTCCTTCTCCCTCTTCCACCTTTTCTTCCTCTTCTTCCCTTTCCACCTCTTCCTTCAGTCCTTCCTTTCCACCTCTTCCTTCCCTCCTTCCTTTCCACCTCTTCCTTCCTTCCTTCCTTTCCCTTCCACCTTTTACTTCCTTCCTTCCCATTTCTTCCCACCTCCTCCTCCTTTTCCTCCTCCTTCTCACACCCCAAATACGTCTCCCCTCCTGTTTACATCACACACACAGACCCCAACGACCCCTTCCCCCTACATCCCATCACCCCCCCCTCTCACTCCCCACTCTCCCACCGCCCCCACAGCATCACCCCCTACCTTCACCCCATCCCATCACCCCCTCACCACCACCTCCTTCCTTCCCCACCCCTACAGACGTCCCTTCCCAAACCTTCCCTTTCCACTACACACACCATCACCGCCTCTCACATACCCCTATCACCCCTACAGATGCCCCAGTATGCAGAGACGGTAGTGGGCCATCCAAGGTGTACACGGCGGGTCTGGGTAAGCCTGTCAACGTGTCTTGCCATGTGAAGGCCTCGCCCCCGCAAGTCAAGTATTCCTGGATCTTCAATAACAGCATCAGCTCACAACGACTGCCGGTAGAACAGGTCTTGTCTGCTACAGGTACGGAAGGGAGGAAAGGTAAGGGAAGGGAAGGGAGGGGAAGGGAAGGGAGAGGAAGGGAAAGGAGGGAAGAAAAGTGAGACATGAAGGAGGACACGAAGAATGAATTAGGGGAATGTGGAAGAGTGAGAGTAAGGGAAGGGAAGGGAGAGCAATGAAGAAAGGAAGGAAGGAAGGAAAAGAAGGAGAGGAAGGAACACAAAGGAACACAAAGGAACACAAAGAAACACAAAGGAAGAAAAAACAACAGCAGACCTGCTGGTCCTTACGAGGCTGTATGTGACAAGCTACACTAACTATCTAATCGAAGGTGGAAGATGAAGGACAGCAAAGGCAAAGGCTCCTCCCCCCCCCCCCCCCCCATCCCTCTAGCCAAAGCTGGCAGGAAAGGAAAAAGAACCATGCAGCATGGAAAAACTGCATGGAATTTATGTAGGAAAGAGAAAAGAACTACCATTACTGCTACCACTAACCGGGCGATAAAAGTGGACAAGGACACCAGTATTCGAAAGAACTTAACGTTATTACGACAATGAGCAATATCTTAGTTGCTGGTTGGATTCAAAACACTTATCTAATCTATTCTTGAAGGCCGTAACTGTTGTACTATCAACGACATCACAGAGTAGAGAGTTCCAAACATTAACAACTCGATTGAAGAAGAAGTGTTTGGCTTCGTGCGACAAAAATCTTTTACCACTTATCTTCAAATTGTGATTTCTTCTTGTTCTGTTTGATCGATCAATTGTAAAGTAATCCTCCGCATTAATATCACTGAATCCTTTAAACATTTTGAACACTTCTATTAGATCGCCTCGCATTCTTCGTTTTGATAGACTGAATAAATTTACTTCTTTAAGCCTTTGTTCATTTGATAAATTTCTCAACCTATGAATCATCTTTGTTACTCTTCGTTGAACCCGTTCCAACTTATCTATGTATTTTCTGTAATAGGGAGACCAAAACTGTACACAGTACTCTAGACGGGGTCGAACCAACGAATTATACAGTTTTAATATTACTTTTTCCGATTTATTATTAAAGACTCGTCCGATGAAACCTACTAATTTGTTTGCAGTTTTAACTATCCCTGAACAATGCTGACCGGCCTTTAAATCGCTTGATATAGTGATTCCAAGATCCTATTCTTTACTCACTGCAGAAAGTTGTTTGCCATTCATTACGTACCGAACGCGATTGTTATTTTTTCCGATGTGCAACACTTTACATTTGTCAACGTTAAATTTCATTTGCCATTTATTGGCCCAACGTGCAAGTCGATCTAGATCTGATTGTAAAGCTTCTTCGTCGAGTGTCGCAGTTACTTTATTAGCAATTTTTGTGTCATCAGCAAATTTTGATACTTTGCAAGTGAGCCCATCATCGATATCATTAACATAAATTAAGAAGAGCATGGGGCCAAGCACTGATCCTTGAGGTACGCCGCTTCTGACATCGAGCCAGTTAGATGTAACACCGTTTAGAACTACTCTCTGTTTCCGCTCAGAGAGCCAGTCCACAAGCCAATTGTGAATGTTACCCGAGATACCGTACGCCAATAATTTGCTGAGCAATAGTTGGTGGGGGACCTTATCAAATGCCTTTTGAAAATCCAGATATATGATATCTACTGATCTGCTTTCATCGAACACCTAAAAATATAATGAAAAAAATCAAGTAAGTTAGTTAAACACGAACGTTTACTACGGAAGCCATGATGCGAATTATTTATCATATTATTATTCTTGCTCTCTTAACTGACTCTTGGTCATCCTCTCTTAGCAGTTTCGGTGAAACTTTCTCTGTTGCGCTAGACATATCGAAAGCCTTCGATAGAGTCTGGCACCAGTCTTTGCTTTCTAAACTGCCCTCTTTCGGATTCTATCCCTCTCTCTGTTCCTTTATCTCCAGTTTCCTTTCTGGCCGTTCTTTCTCTGCGGTGGTAGACGGTCACTGCTCTTCCCCTAAACCTATCAACAGTGGCGTTCCACAGGGCTCTGTCCTATCACCCACTCTCTTCCTGTTATTCATCAATGATCTTCTTTCAATAACAAACTGTCCTGTCCACTCATACGCTGACGACTCCACTCTGCATTATTCAACTTCTCTCAATAGAAGACCATCAAAACAGGAAGTACACGACTCCAGACTAGAGGCCGCTTAACCTCAGACCTTGCTATCATTTCCGATTGGGGCAGAAGGAACCTTGTGTCCTTCAATGCCTCAAAAACTCAATTTCTTCACCTATCAACTCGACACAATCTTCCAAACACCTATCCCCTATCCTTCGACAACACTCAGCTGTCACCTTCTTCAACACTAAACATCCTCGGTCTATCCTTAACTCAAAATCTCAACTGGAAACTTCACATCTCCTTTCTCGCTAAATCAGCTTCCTCGAGGTTGGGCGTTCTGTATCGTCTCCGCCAGTTCTTCTCCCCCGCGCAGTTGCTATCCATATACAGGGGCCTTGTCCGCCCTCGTATGGAGTATGCATCTCACGTGTGGGGGGGCTCCACCTACACAGCTCTTCTGGACGGAGTGGAGGCTAAGGCTCTTCGTCTCATCAGCTCTCCTCCTCCTACTGATAGTCTTTTACCTCTTAAATTCCGCCGCGATGTTGCCCCTCTTTCTATCTTCTGTCGATATTTCCACGCTGACTGCCCTTCTGAACTTGTTAACTGCATGCCTCCCCCCCTCCCACGGCCCCGCTGCACACGACTTTCTACTCATGCTCATCCCTATACTGTCCAAACCCCTTATGCAAGAGTTAACCAGCATCTTCACTCTTTCATCCCTCACACTGGTAAACTCTGGAACAATCTTCCTTCATCAGGACACCTCTCCTCCCGAATTTGACCTTGCTTTTGGCCACCTCTTCTGGTTCTTTTATGGGAGCAGTGATTAGTGGGCTTTTTTATTGTTTTTTTTTTCTTCTGTGCCCTTGAGCTGCCTCCTTTGTTGTAAAAAAAAAAAAATTCTTCGAAGAATTTCACCATATTGTCGAGAATGATAGTCTCCATTAACTTACAAACAATCGATGTCAGGCTAATTGGTCGATAGTTTTCTGGATGAGACTTGTCCCACTTTTTGAAAATTGGTGTGACATTTGCAAGTTTTCAATCCGATGGAACTTTTCCAGCTGTTAAAGATTTATTGAATATGATGGAGAGCGGTTTACAAATTTGATGTTTGATATCTTTTAAGACCCTAGGGGTAATTTTGTCTGGACCAGGACCAGAAGAAGGGATTGAAGCAGAGAAGGGAGAAAAAGGGAGAGAGAGAGAGAGAGAGAGAGAGAGAGAGAGAGAGAGAGAGAGAGAGAGAGAGAGAGAGAGAGAGAGAGGTGTTAATGTGTGAGTGTGTGAGTGTCTGTGTCTGTGTGTGTGTGTGTGTGTGTAATAATAATAATAATAATAATAATAATAATAATAATAATAATAATAATAATAATATTAATAAACGGTTTATTGTAAGAACCAGGCAGCCCTAGACCTGAAAATATACATCAGTGGACGATTTAATGAAATGAATGAAACAAATTAACAAAATAATATGATTGATAATAAAATGAAAATAATGAAGATAATAATAATAATAATAATAATAATAATAATAATAATAATAATAGTAATAATAATAATAATAGTAATAATAATAATAATAATAATAATAATAATAATAATAATAATAATAATAATAATAATAATAATAATAATAATCATAATAATGGTAATCATAATCATAATAATAATAATAATAATAATAATAATAATAATAATAATAATAATAATAATAATAACAATAACAATAATAATAATAAGTGCTAATGATTTTTTTTTTTACAAAATATACAAATAGTGTTCTCAGTTTGCATTATTTATAAACTTAACCATTACGGGCACTGCGCTGTTCTTATAGCGGTCAGTCCGTGCCCGAATCGGAGCAAGAATGTTGTGGTGTTTCACCGAGTGCTGAGGGCGGTTCACTGCGGGTGGGTGGATGTGTCTGTGTCTGGGCTGGTTGAGAAGCTTAGTTGCGAACTGGTGTAGTAGTGTGTGTATGTGTGTGTGTGTGTGTGTGTGTGTGTGTGTGTATTTTATTTATTATTTTTTTTTTTTTTTACGTTGCGGCCCTTGCGCCGGTAGGCTTGTTCCCGGTGGGGCCTGATGGTTTGCCCAGCCCGGTCTGGCGCAGGCGAGTGTTTTATAGTGGCGCCATCTTGTGTTGGCTCATGCTGCACCCCGGAACTCATCTTTGAGCCTCTCTTTGGAGAGGTATGTGTGTGTGTCTGTGTGTGTGTGTGTGCGTGTGCGTGTGTGTGTGTGTGTGTGTGCGTATGTGTGTGTGTGTGTGTGTGTGTCCAACAGAGCACTTCGTCACCCAGGGTCCATATTCTCGGACACTTCCGCCTGCCACACTAACCATTTCCAAAGACCGTAAAAGAGATTAATGGGGTACTCTTGCGTGCTCTTTTGTGTACAGAAGAATGGTCGAACTACCGCCAAGACCACAAAACTACCCCTGGAAATACCCACACATGAGAATATGGGCACAGGGTCATATATTCATAAACAGATAGACTCCCAAGCACACATATTTGACAAGACTTTCCAAATGCAGTTATAATTATGACCCTGGCGGTAGAGGAGAGTATCAAGATACCCCTCCACCCGAAATTGACCTCTCTTCTTGCCTCTTGTTCTCTTGTCTTTTGTGGAAGCAGCGTTTAGCGGACATTTTTGTTAATGATTTTGTGTTTTTGCCCGTGAGATGCCTCCCCTGCTGTACAAAAAGTTTTACCATTTTTTTGTACCATGTGAGTGTGTGACCCCAGAACCCTGCGGAGCGCTTCTCTGGCAGCGGTGCGAGACCTTGAAACATCATGATGTGTGGTATGATTCTCACAAGCTCCTCCACGCCTTCCACCCCGCGTGTCCACACCAGGCCTGGGTCCAAGTACATGTTCTCGTATATGTACTCGTACTTAAGTACACAATATCATATACTTGTACGTGTAGCCTACGTGTATTTGGGATTAAAAAATTCTTAGTATTTGTACTCGTAGCTGTACTCGGACTAAGTACTCGATAATTTTAGGATTACTTTCGAATACAACCAAAATATGCAACCGTGTGTCTGGTGTGGTGTTTGACAACCTGCCTGGGTTTAGGTGAGGCCAGGGTGAAGGATTAACAAAGGTATGTCCAAAGTCTGGGCCTTGGGGAGGCTCGGTGGCCCGGGCCTTCGGGTAAGGTAACACTGAGGCCATGAGAGGTGACTCAGGCCAAAGAGGAACTGGCAGTTTGCCACTTATCAAAAGCAAAAAAAGCAGAAAATCCAAAGGTTAAATTAGTAAAAATTACTTGTTATTGAATTCCAGTACAGTATTCGTTATACCGTAGTGTATTCGTACTTGGACTCGAGTGCAATAAAATGTACTTGAACCCAATCCTGGTCCACAGAGGGCGGCAGCGTGGTGGAGTTCGTTGCGGGCTCTCCCCAGGACTACGGGACGCTGCAGTGCTGGGCCCAGAACAGCGTGGGCAAGATGTCGCGGCCCTGCCTCTACCACGTGGTGCCCGCAAGTGAGTGTGCTCCGAAAGAGGTCTTCGGGCTTGTCGGGGGTAGGGGTTGTAAGGCGGTCATTTATTCGTTTTAAGTAAGTGATCCAAGTTAGTTACAAGTTGTTTCTAGTGTATAGTTCATTGGTAAGTTTTATATAAGTTTTTCAGTTTCGTCTATATAAGCATTATAGTTTTGCTTCCTACAGATGTGTGTGGGGAGGGGGTTGTGTGTGAATGTGTGTGTGTGTGTGTGTGTGTGTGTGTGTGTGTGTGTGTGTTGACTAGTCTTGCCTGTTCGTACCACATCGAAATGTTCTCCTATTTTCCTGGTGACCAAAAGAGTTAGTAAAGGAGTATTGTAATTGATTTTGTTGTATAATCATTACCATCATCATCATCATCATCATTATCATTCCCATCCCCCCCCACCCCACATCCGCAGTTCGTCCGGAGCGCCCGTCGTCCTGCGCGGTGGTCAACAAGACCTACGACGCCTTGGTGGTGGCCTGCGCGGCGGGCTTCGACGGGGGACTACAACAGAGCTTCTTTGCGAAGGTACGTACATGTGTGTGTGTGTGTGTGTGTGTGTGTGTGTGTGTGTGTGTGTGTGTGTGTGTCTCTCTCTCTCTCTCTCTCTCTCTCTCTCTCTCTCTCTCTCTCTCTCTCTCTCTCTCTCTCTCTCTCTCTCTCTCACTTCCTTCTCTCACAACCTCTATCACCTTCTCTCTCTCACCTCCTTCTCTCACAACCTCTATCACCTTCTCTCTCTCACCCCTTCTCACTCTCCCATACAGCTCTACGAGGCCGTGACGGGTCGAGGGCAGGTCAACATGAGCGCGCCGCAGCCTCGCTTCACGCTAGAGGGCCTCACGCCAGGCCTCGACTACGTGATCCGCGTCAGCGCCCGCAACGCCCTCGGCCACTCCCCCGCAGTGCGACTCGAGGCCTTCACGTACAAGCTGGCGGCAAACACCATGAGTGAGTACGCCAGAGTTTTGCCAGTTTCCAGTCTTCCGAGACCTTGCTCGACCGTACTGGGCGGTCAAGATACTCGTGAGCGGCTGAAGGATTTACTGGTTTGCTTCTTTTAATAACCTCGGGGAAATATGATGTCTGGTTCTATTGACTTGTTCGTATCTACACCTTTTCTCCCTCAAATTAAAAAAAAGTTGAATTTCAAATTTTAAAAAGGTGAGATTCATATTAAAAAAGTTGAATTTCAAATTTAAAAAGTTGAAATTCAAATTAAAAAAGTTGAATTTCAAATCAAAGAAGTTGAATTTCAAATTAAAAAAGTTGAATTTCAAATTTAAAAAGTTGAGATACAAATTAAAAAGTTGAATTTCAAATTAAAAAAGTTGAAATACAAATTTTAAAAAGTTGAATTTCAAATTTAAAAAGTTGAATTTCAGATTAAAAAGTTGAATTTCAAATTTAAATGTTGAGGTTCAAATAAAAAAAATTGAGGTTCAATTAATAGATGAAGTGCAAGTCATAGAAATATATATGTGCATGTCTACATACATAAATGCATACATCCACAATTTTATATATATATATATATATATATATATATATATATATATATATATATATATATATATATATATATATATATATATATTTTCTTTTTGACGTTGTTGCCTATTGCGCCGGTAGGCATCTTCCCGGTGGGGCCTCATGGTCGGCCCAAGGCTTCTTCCAGGTGGGGCCTGATGGTCGGCCCAGCCCGTTCTGGCGCAGGCGAGTGTTTATAGTGGCGCCATCTTGCATTGGCTCATGCTGCCCCCGGAACTCGTTCTTGATTCCCTTGGACGGCTTCCTCTAAAGTCCGGGTTGATGGGTGGCCTTCAAGACAGCATGTGGGTAGTTTTAAGCCACTCGGCGGTGACTGAAAAATCCGAGTGGTAGCGTGAGGATTCGAACCCGCGTCGTCCATCACGCGGCGAATGTGGGTCCAGTACGCTATCACTTCGGCCACCGCCTACCCATATATATATATATATATATATATATATATATATATATATATATATATATATATATATATATATATATATATATATATATAAAATCTACGTACGTATGTGAAGGTATTCTATGTTTCATTATTTTTACGTTGCTACGTATAGCGTAATAGTGCGCCTTTCTCCCACTGAGCTATAATACACATGGTGGGGTTATCTCCCCCTTTAGCGTTCGGCCGCCGGCCGCTATATTGAATGACCCGCACTCGGCGCCTCCACCATAGTAATTGAATGGGAATTCTGATGGGAACTCTGTAGTTATTTTGTTTTCTTTGTCTCACTCATTCCACATTCGCTCATTCCATGGACTCATTCCAGACTCCCTCACTCCACACGCATTCATTCCAGTAACTTTCATTCCACAAACACTCATTCCACACACACTCATTCCACACACACTCATTCCACACGCACCCATTCCACACGCACCCATTCCACAAACACTCGTTTCACACGCACTCATTCCACAAGCACTCATTCCTCAAAGACTCACTCCACACGCACACATTCCACAAATATTCACTCCACACGCACTCATTCGACAAGGACTCATTCCACACTCACTTATACCACAAACACTCATTCCACAAATACTCATTCCACAAGCACTCATTCCTTAAAGACTCATTCGACAAATATTCACTCCCCACGCACTCATTCCACAAACCTTCATTCCACAAATACTTATTCCCCACGCACTCATTCCAAAAATACTTATTCCACACGCACTCATTCCACAAATACTTATTCCACACGCACTCATTCCACAAGCACTCATTCCACAAATACTTAGTCCACAAGCACTCATTCCACAAGCACTCATACCACACATCCCCTCCACACACACATAAATACATACATACATACATGCATAACACACACACACACACACACACACACACACACACACACACACTGCCCGATGGCTCAGTGGTAGAGCTTAGGGTTTCCACCTTTGGGGACGCGAGTTCGATCCACGCCGGTCACGCAGATTTTTTCATATATATATATATATATATATATATATATATATATATATATATATATATATATATATATATATATATATAAATATATATAATCTACGTACGTATGTGAATGTATTCAATGTTTCATTATTTTTACGTTGCTACGTATATATATATATATATATATATATATATATATATATATATATATATATATATATATATATATATATATATATATATATATATATATATGATAAGTTCGTGGATGTATGAATTTATGTATGTATGTATGCACATATATCTCTTTCTGTGACTTGCACTTCATCTATTAATTTGAATTTCAACTTTATAAATTTGAAATTCAACTTTTTTTAATTTGAATTTCAACTTTTTTAATTTGAATTTCAACTTTATAAATCTGAAATTCAACTTTTTTAAATTTGAATTTCAACTTTTTAAATTTGAATTTCAACTTTTTTAATTTGAATTTCAATTTTTTAAATTGGAAATTCAACTTCTTTAATTTGAAATTCAACTTTTTTTAATTTGAAATTCAACTTTTTTAATTTGAATTTCAACTTTTTTTAATTTGAAATTCAACTTTTTTAATTTGAGGGTGAAAAGGTGTAGTTTGTTTAGGAGGAGATGGAGGAGAAGGAGGAGGAGGAAGAGGAAGAGAAGGAGGATTAGTGGTGGTGGTAGAGGTGATGGTTTTGGTGGTGGTGGTTGTGGGGGTGATGGTGGTAGTGGTGCTGGAGAAGGAAAAGGAGCAGGGGGAGGAGAAGGAGGAGGAAGAGAAAAAGGAGAGAAGAAGGAGGAGAGGGAAGAGGGAGAAGAGGTAGAGGAGGAGCAGGAGGAGGAAGAGAAGAATGAGATGGAGGAGGAGAACGAGGAGGGAAGAAGAGGAGGAGAAGGAGGAGGAGGAACATTATCATCCAACCCATTATCCCTATCTTCCTGTTTTTCTCCATCTCTACTATCATACTAATATTTTCCTTCACCCGCAGAGGAGGAGGAGAAGAAAGAGGAGGAGGAGGAGGAGGAGGAGGAGGGAAAGAAAAAAGAAAAAGACAAGAACTAAAAGAGAAAAGGAAAAAAGAAAAAGAAAATGAAAAAGGAAGGAGGAGGAAAAGGAGTAGGAGGAGTAGGGGGAAGAGGAAGAGGAGAAGAAGAACAAGAACAAGAATAAAAAGATTAAAAAAAAGAGGAACGAGAAAAAGAAAAAGATCTAGAAGGAACAACAAAATAAAAGAAAAAGAATATGGAAAAGAAAAAAAATAGGAGGAGAAGGAGGAAGAGGAGGCAGACAAATATCACCATCCAGTTCACCATCACCATCATCATCACCACCTTCCTCCCATTCTCTATCTCCTTCCTCTTCTTCTTTCTCTTCTTTTTCGCCCACAGAGGAGGATGAAAGTGATGAAGAAGGAGAAGAAGGAGGAAGAGAAAATGGATCTTCTTCTCACCTTCACCATATCTTCCTCTTCTTTATCTTCCTCTTCTTTGCCCACAGAAGAGGAAAAAGTTGAGAAGGAGGAAGAGAAAATCGACCCTCCCGGATCTGGTCTGATAATGATGGTGTCGATGGCGGCGGCGGTGGCGACGGTGGTAGTGGCGGTGGTGGCGGTGGTTGTGGTCGGGGCGCGCTGGTGTCTTCATGGGAGCAGCAGACAGACTCCCGAGGCCTCCACGAGCAGAGGGGAATATGCGCCCCCAGGCCAACCAGGTAAGACAGGTGCTTTATAAGTATTTCTCCTCCTCCTCCTCCTCCTCTCTCCTACCCTTTATCCTTCCCCTCTTTGCCTCTTCCTCTCGTCCTCATTCTCTTTCAGGACATTGAAAATCATCAACCGCCTCTGGAATAAACATCCTGCAGTTTTTTTTTTTTTTTTTGTACGATGGCGCAAAGAAAGAAAAAAAACATGCTCGTCCTCCTCTTCTTCCTCCTCCTCCTCCTCCTCCTCCTCCTTCTCCTACCATATATCCTTTCCCTCTTTTCCTTTTTTCCCTCCTCCTCATTATCTTTCTGGTTTTGATGCATTTCTTCTCTTCCTCCTCCTCCTCCTCCTCCTCCTCCTCCTCGCACTGCACTTCCAAACCAGCCAGTCTAAATGTAAATATTGTATCTTGGACTCCCATATACAAGCACTTCACTCGACAAATGAGGACTTTAAACGCTCAAATGCCTTGTTATGGGAAATTGTTACATCATATCCTGCACTTCTTACGCCTTCTCATCATGAGTCCACAACCACGTATTCTGCAATTCTAACCCCACCACATACCTCCTCCTCCTCCACTTTCCCCTCCCATCACCAAGCCTCTACCTCCTCCCACCTTCACGCCTCTCCCTCCGACCCGCTCCTTCCTGCCGCCTCCTCCTGCCCCACCCTTCCATCAGAGCCTGTACGCGCCTTCGCCCTCCCTACACCTCCCCCCTCCCTTCCTACCCCCCCCCCTCCCTACCCCAACCACCTCCCTTCCTATCTGCTCCCAACAGAACCTCACGGGGACTTACCCCCCCTGCACTACCACCACCACCGCTGCCATCACCCCCACCGCCTCCCCCACTCATGCCACCATCACCACCAGGTCGACATACTCTTCCTCCTCCCCTCCCTCTTCCTCCTTTCCTCTTCCGCCCCTTCCTCCTCCTCCTCCTCCTCCTCTACTCCCCCATGATCAATCACTAGTTCCCCTACCACCTCTTCCTCCTCTTCCCTCGACTCACCCTTGTCCCCCCCCCCCCCTCTGCCAACCCTTTTAATGCTTCCACCTCCAGTCGCCTCCCTCTCACTGCTCACTACTCATCCATCAGACGCTTCAAGACCATTCTTCCTGCTGCGGTCTGCGTAGATCAGACGGTTTCGGAGCACAGACAAGCTGAAAACATTTGTTAAACTTGTTGGGGACTCGCTGGTTAGAGGTCAACGAATTGAATTATGCGGCCGCGATAGAGACGCTGAGGCGTTATTGCATTCCGGGAGCCAAACTGGACGACATTACATCAGCTGTCGATGCTGTCACGGAAAGCGCGAAGGAAGACACAGTTTATCTGATTCACGCGAGGACAGACGACGTTCAGTCTACTCTACCTCAGACCCTACTATCAAAATACCGTCAAGTCATTCGGCAATACAAGACAAAGTCCCCTGGAATTCTATCTAGAATCAGCGCTTACGCCGGTTTCAACAGCAAAGCGTGCAACATCAATACAAGTCTGAAGGAAATTTGTGACAACGAAGGCGTAGCGTTCACAAACGGCTGGCATCACTTCCTTGAGCGCCCAGACTTGTTTCGTGACGATTGCCTCCACCTGAATGAGGTTGGTTCGGTGCGTTTCGGGAGGCTTCTGGACGAGGTAGTTAAAAGCTTTTCGAAAAGCCTTTAAAAAAACTGCAGGCAAGGAATGAGCAAAGGCAGCCCTTGATCAACCAACCTGTAGCGTCGGTGCGGACTGATTCGTCGCGGCCAAAGCATGAGTCACATTTATGTTTTGTACACAAATGCACGTAGTTTAATACCCAAAAAGGACGAAATTAGGGCGTATATTGCAACAGAGAAACCAGATGTGGTAGCCATCACGGAGCGTTGGGCCAACTCTGCTCGTCTAGTATCCGAACTGTCATTCCCCGGGTACGAAAGCTTCCACAAACATCGAAACCACAAGAAAGGAGGAGTAGTAATTTGCTACGTAAAAAGCATGCTCCCAGCCATAAAAATAGACAAACAGGACGCAGAGAATTACGATTCCGTCTATGTGGAAATAGCCGCGAATAATAAGAAACTAACACTTGCGACCGTATACAGGCCCCCAAAACAACAGGCAGCCGACGACAATGCCCTGTACGAAGAGCTTCACTCTCTAACACAAAGCAAAGAATCAATAATAATTGGGGAATTTAATTGGCCTAACATTGACTGGGGACATTTGACTGGAGACCAAGAGGCTTTTAGAAATGGTGAAGGATTCGTTCCTCACTCAAGTTGTAACTCAACCGACAAGAGAAAACAATCTGCTGGATCTGGTACTAGTAAGTGACCCCGACCTCATTCGCGACTGTGAAGTTGGTGAGAAAATTAATGGTTGCGATCACCACTTAATCCGTTTTAATGTCAACATAAGTCACAAACTCGTAGACAATCCGTCAGTGATACCAGACTACAAAAAAGCAAATTTCAACATAGCCCGTGAGCTGCTTCCCCCTGCGACCTGGGACCAACTTAACCGTACCGACAATACAATCGACAACATGTGGAACGACTTCAAAGATAAGCTTTTGGGGGTAGAGAAGGCTACAGTGCCTACGAAATCCAGGCGAGTAAATGGTGCCGTAGAACCACCGTGGATGACCAGAGAAATAAAAAGAGCAGTATACTTAATAAAAAAAAGAATTATAACCTAATGAAAGAGAACGACACGGCTGAAGCTCGCACACAGTACCCACCAGCCTCAGAACTTGTCGCACCCTTATTCGAAGTAGTAAACGCAACAATGAAAAACAAATAGCGCGCGATATCAAAACCAACTCCAAAAAAATCTTCACATACATCAGATCGAAAAAGAAAGTGAAATCCAATATTAGTCTCCTGGCAGATGAGACCGGATCTCTTACTCAGGACAGTAAACACATGGCCAGAATCCTCAACAGTAACTTCGCATCCGTATTCACAGTCGAGGACACCGAAACCATTCACAAGGGCCCTGACCCGCTGAGGGGGATCACGCCCCTGGAATTTGACTCAATATGCGACCAAAAAGTGAAAAAGGTACTTGGACAAACTCGACATGAACAAGTCAACGGGACCTGACAGTTTGTCACCGCGGTTATTAAAAGAACTTAAACAACAAATACTTCAGCCACTCACTAACATATTCAACCGGTCAGTTAAACTGAACAAGGACCCGTAAGACTGGAAGATGGCGAAGGTAACACGTAGTCACCGATTTTCAAAAAAAGAAGACAGGTCCATAAGTTTGACATCAGTGGCAGGAAAAATACTCGAAAAGATTATTAGAGACAAACTTGTTAAGTTTCTAGAAGACAAAAATATGATTTCCGACACCTAGCATGGCTTCAGGAACAGGCGCTCCTGCCTAACGAATTTATTCGACTTTTTCCAAGGTATATTATTATTATAAGAACTGGGATGCCCACACCCCCAATGATGTTCTATATCTGGACATTCAGAAAGCCTTCGACAAGGTACCGCACGAGCGACTCCTTAAGAAACTGCACTCGGCGGGCATTGGAGCCAATCTGGTCGCGTGGATAAGAGATTGGCTCACCGGCAGAAAACAACGAGTACTACTCAACGGACAGCCTTCCGATTGGCTTCCAGTCACTAGTGGAGTGCCTCAAGGGTCAGTGTCAGGGCCCATTCTCTTTATTATATATATCAATGACCCAGAATCAGGACTTAAATCCACAATATCGAAATTTGCTGACGACACCAAAGTGGGTGGAAAGGACCTCGCAAAGACCGACTGCGAAATCATTCAGAAAGACCTCAATCACATTATCGAATGGTCGGAAAAATGGCAAATGTCCTTTAATGTCGACAAATGCAAAGTCATGCACATTGGGTCCAAAAACAGTATCATCATGAATGGGAAACTTCTGCAGGCGATGCAGGAGGAAAAGGATCTTGGAGTCACTATCAGCAGTGACCTGAAACACGTGAATCACTGTAAAAAAGCATATAACAAAGCCAACACTATGCTCAGGTTCATAGCGGGGAACTTCGAGTGTAAAACGCCAGACGTGATGTTATCCTTGTATAATTCCACCTCGAGTATGCAGTACAGTTCTGGTTTCCTAATAACATAAAGGACATTGATTTACTGGAAAGGATTCAACGACGCGCCACGAAGATGATTCCAACCTTAAGGGCTCAACCGTACGAGGAACGACTCACGCGACTCAATCTCTTTACATTGGAGAAAAAGTACCTGAAAAAGTTCAATAACGTCGATTACTCCAAATTCTTTGAACTGGAAACCAACTCAAGAACTAAAAAATAACGGTTTACCCATTCAGTCGAGTCGATGTAACACAGACATTGGAAGGAGTTTCTTTTCAAACCGAGTCATCCGCCACTAGAACAATCTTCCCTCAGAAGTAGTAAATGCGAATACCATCAACTCCTTCAAATATCGAATCGAACGTCACTTCGCTTCGTCGGGAGTAAACTGAATATCGAGGCGCTTCCATCTGCTCCTCAATATCGAGGTGCTTTCATCTACTCCTCAAGCCCCAAATGGCTGTCGAGCAGATCAAATCACCAAAGCGGGCGACCTCGTAATGAGCCAATAGGCTTTCTGTTCCCTGTATTTACATGTTTCAATGTTTCCATGTTTCCTCCTCCTCCTCCTCCCAAATTGTCTCATGTCCCTCAGCCTCAAAATTGTTCTCATTTCCCCACTCCTCCTCCTCCTCCTCCTAGTCCTCTCAACTCCAATTTCTTCTCCATGCGCCTCCTCCTCTCCATCTCTCTCTTTCCTCCTCCTCCTTTTCCTCATCAGTTCATCTCTTAGCATTGGGGAGTGTTGACACGCTTACTAATGGGTAATTTTCCTCCTCCTCCTCCTCCCTCCTCCTCCCTCCTCCTCCTCCCTCCTCCTCCCTCCTCCTCATCCTCCTCCTCCTCCTCTTCGTGCTGCCGTTTACAAGATTTTATCGGAAACTCTTCGAAAACTTTGTCTCTAACGAGTGTGTGTGATTGTTAAGAGGAGGAGCGAAGCAAAAGTGTTCTGTTATGGCTGTTTGGTTGCTGTGTGTGTGTGTGGGGGGGGGGGGGGGGCAGTGCTTCTTGGTATTGTTTTTCGGTATTGTATTTTGGGGCATTGATTTTTTTTTTTCGTTTTTTTTTGCATTATTTTTTATCATTGTTTATTTTGGGATTGTTATTCTGGGCATTATTTTCTGGCATAGTTATCCGGCATTCTTTTTTCGGCTTTATATTTCGGCATTGTTTTTGACATTGTTTTTTCGGCATTGTTTTTTCTGGCATTGTTTTTCGGCACTGGTTTTATTTGGCATTGTTTTTTGGCTTTTTTTTTGGTATTGTTTTTCGGCACTGGTATTGTTGGCATTGTTCTTCGGCATTGTTTTTTTCTGGCATTTTTTTTTTAGCATTCTTTTTCGGCATTGTTTTTTTTCTGCCATTTCTTTCGGCAATTTTCATCTGGCTTTTTTTCGGGAGTTTTTTTGGCATTGTTTTTTCTGGCATTGTTTTTTCGGCATTGTTTATTTCGGCATTGTTTTTTCTGGCATTGTTTTTCGGCATAGTTTTTGTTGGCATTGTTTTTCGGCATTGTTTTTTCTAGCATTTTTTCTTGCATTTTTTGGCATTGTTTTTCGGCATTGTTTTTGTAGAGCATTTTTTTCGGTTATTTTTTTGGCTTTTTGTTCTGGCATTGTTTTTCGGCAGTTTTTTGGCATTTTTTCTGGCATTGTTTTTCGGCATTTTTTCTGGCATTGTTTTTGGAGGGCATTTTTTCGGTGTTATCTTTTTCCATTGTTTTTTTTCTGGCATTGTTTTTCGGCATTGTTTTTTTGGCATTTTTCTGGCATTGTTTTTTTGTCATTTTTGTGGCATTGTTTTTCGGCAGTTTTTTTGGCATTTTTTCTAGCATTATTTTTCGGCATTGTTTTTTTGGCTTTTTTTGGTCATTGTTTTTCGGCGTTGTTTTTTCTGGCATTGCTTTTCGGCATTTTCTCTGGAATTATTTTTTGGTATTGTTATTTTGGCATTTTTTTCTGGCATTGTCTTTAGGTATTTTTTTCTGGCAATATTTTTCGGCATTGTTTTTTTCTTGCATTTTTTTCGACAATTTTTTCTAGCATTGTTTTTTTCTAGCATTGTTTTTCGGACATTGTTTTTCGGGTATTGTTTTTCAGCACTTTTTTTTGGCATTGTTTTGTTTGTATTGTTTTTTCGGCATTGTTTTATTTGGGGCATTGTTTTTCGGCAGTTTTTTTTTTTTGGAACTGGTTTTTAGCATTGTTTTGGGGGCATTGTTTTTTCGTCATTTTTTTTTGGCATTGTTCTTTTCTGGTTGTTTCCCGGGCATTGTCTTTCGGCACTGTTTTCAGCATTGTTTTTTTCTTGAAATATTTATCGGCATTGTTTTTTTCTGGTATCGTTTTGGGGCATTCTTTCTGCTGGCATTGTTTTATGGTATTGTTTTTTTCTCGAATTGTTTTTTGGCATTGTTTTTCGGCATTGCTTTTCAGCATTGTTTTTAGGCACTTTTTTCGGCATTGCTTTTTTTGGCATTTTTTTCTGGCAATGTTTTTTTTTCTGGCATTGTTTTTCTGGCATTGTTTTTCGGCATTGTTTTTAGGCACTTTTTTCGGCATTGTTTTTCGGCATTGTTTTTTGGCATTGTTTTTTTACATTATTTTCCGGCATTATTGTTGACATTGGTTTTCGGCATTGGTTTTTATTGCGTTGTGGGAGATTTTTGGCACCGTTTTGGGAACATTTTGGGGGCATTTTTTTTCTGGCATTGTTTTTTGGCAGTTTTTTCTGGCATTGTTTTCCGGGATTGCTTTTTCTGGCATTGTTTTTTGTCATTATTTTTTTCTGGCATTATTTTTCGGTAGTTTTTTTCTGGCATTTTTTTGGCATTGTTTTTTTCTTGCATTGTTTTTCGGCATTGTTTTATTCTGGCATTGTTTTTCGGCATTGTTTTTTTTTTACATTGTTTCTCGACATTGTTTTCTGGCATTGTTTTTTTTCTGGGCTTTTTTTTGGCATTGTATTGTTCTGGCATTGTATTTCGGCATTGTTTTTTTTCTGGCATTGTTTTTCGGCTTTTTTTTTTTTTTTTTTTTTTGCCATTGTAATTCAGCACAGTTTTTTTTTGGCACTGTGTTTCGGCACTGTTTTTTGGGGCACTGTATTTTTGTGGATTGTTTTTTCTGGCATTGTTTTTCAGCATTGTTTTTCTGGCATTGTTTTTCAGCATTGTTTTTTTCTGGAATTGTTTTTCGGCACTGTTTTTTTGGGCACTGTATTTTTGTGGATTGTTTTTTCTGGCATTGTTTTTCAGCATTGCTTTTCTGGTATTGTTTTTCAGCATTGTTTTTTTCTGGAATTGTTTTTCGGCATTGTTTTTTCTGGCATTGTTTTTCGGCAGTTTTTTTTCCTGCTATTGCTTTTCAGCTTTTTTTTTTTACATTTTTTTAAGCATTGTATTTTTATTTTTGGCATTGTTTTTCGGGGTCATTATTTCCTGCCATTGTTTTCCGGCATTGCTTTTCGTCATTGTTTATTTTTGGCATTGTTATTCGGCACTTTTTCTGGCATTGCTTTTCGCCATTGTTTTTCGACAGTTTTTTTTTTTATTGTTTACTGGCATTGTTTTTTGACATCGTTCAATTTTTTTGCATAATTTTACACATTTTTCGTCAAACTTCTCGCATCTCCCAAAGTGCTTTCCTTACTAGACCTCCCTTATAGGCTTTCGTTGTTGTTGTTGTTAACATTTTTCATATTCTTACGCGTTTTCATCAATCTTTTCCCACGTTAAGAGACCTATTTTGTTGTTATTTTTATCATTTGGGGGGACTTTTTCTTCTCTTTTAATTTTAATAAGCCTTCAACCACATCCACAGACTTACATACTAGACTACGCGCCAGGACCCTGCAAGTGACGCCGGCGTGCGGTCGTAGGTGTGCCCAGTTCATCGAAAATCGACGACTTCACACACCTCACTCCCACCCTGTTTCCTGACCCTAACATTCATTATAGAGAAAAACTGAGACAACCATCGTCTTCCTGAGACAATTCTAAATCACACTAGAATGAATTTGAAACAATAATGTAAAAACAAATGCACGAAAATCAGAGTTAAATGAAGTAACGAATAAACTTTTTCTTGCACTTAAGAACATAAGAACATAAGAACACAGGGAGACTGCAAGAGGCCTAGTGGCCTACACGGGGCAGCTCCAGAATCCCCCCACTACTCACGATGTGTGAGGTGTAGTTTCAGGGGTTACAGGTAGAGGCTTGATCCTCGTCTACCTTCGGTACGGGCGTACGCTCCAGTACCCTGTCTCCTTACTGCACCCACACCTCACTGCCACCTGTCATCCTCGTTCATGTAGCTATCTAGTCTACTCTTAAAACAAGCTATCGTCCCTGCACTAACTATGTGATTGCTGAGTCTATTCCATTCCCCCACAACCCTATTACTAAACCAATGCTTGATAATTAATTAATTAATTCATTCATTCATTTCATCGACGCCTGCTCCTAGGAGCTCCCACTAGGGGATGGCCACGGCAGAAGAGCTTCCATCTTCCTCTATCCGGACACTCCCTCCTTGCCTGCTCAAAGTTTCTCAAGGATCTTTCCCCCCTCTCCCTAACGTACTCTTGCACCCTATCCCTCCATTTCACTGGAGGTTGTCCTCAAGCATTCCCTCCCTCTCTCTCACTCACATACACCCTTCTGGTCATCTTACTCTCCTCCATTCGCTCCATGTGGCCAAACCACTTTAAAGTCTGTCGCTTCACTTCTTCCACCACTCCACACTTCTTCCCTTCACCCCTGTGACACATTCCAAAACGCTCGTACACACTTTCATTACTCATTCCATCTATTCTACTCACATCACATGCACTCCTCAAATAACTCATTTCCACTGCCTGCACTCTAGACCTCTGACTTTCATTCCAGGCCCACGTTTCACTTGCATATGTGAGGGTTGGTACTATTATTGTATTTCTCAAATCCCTCTTTACCTCCATGCTCACACTTCTGCCATTCATGATTCATCCCAAAGACCCTACCACCCTTCTTCCTTGCAATGCCCTTTCTCTTATCTCTCCCTCCATACCACCATGCTTACACATAACTGATCCAAGGTACTTAAACTCATTGACCTCCTCCATTTCTTCACCATTCAAAATATTTTGCTTTCTTTATCACATTCAAATCCCACTCTATATGGGCTCCATGTGGCCAAACCACTTTAAAGTCTGTCGCTTCACTTCTTCCACCACTCCACACTTCTTCCCTTCACCCCTGTGACACATTCCAAAACGCTCGTACACACTTTCATTACTCATTCCATCTATTCTACTCACATCACATGCACTCCTCAAATAACTCATTTCCACTGCCTGCACTCTAGACCTCTGACTTTCATTCCAGGCCCACGTTTCACTTGCATATGTGAGGGTTGGTACTATTATTGTATTTCTCAAATCCCTCTTTACCTCCATGCTCACACTTCTGCCATTCATGATTCATCCCAAAGACCCTACCACCCTTCTTCCTTGCAATGCCCTTTCTCTTATCTCTCCCTCCATACCACCATGCTTACACATAACTGATCCAAGGTACTTAAACTCATTGACCTCCTCCATTTCTTCACCATTCAAAATATTTTGCTTTCTTTTTCACATTCAAATCCCACTCTATATGGGCATACAAAATCTACAACCTCACTTCTACTTCGCTCACAAACCATCACTTTACTTTTGTTGACATTTACTTTCAGCTTTCTCCTTTTACATACACTATCAAAAACACTGACCAAATTTTGTAGGTCACTTTCATTTTCTGCAATGAGCACCGTGTCATCAGCAAACAGTATTGAGTTCAGTACCCACTTCCTTCCCTCATCGAGCAGTCTTACTCCAACTTCTCCAACTTTGCCCTTCATTTCTCTAATAACACCATCCATATAAATATTGAATAACCATGGTGACATGACGCACCCTTGTCTTAAGCCCACTTTTATCTCAAAATGTTCACTTGTTTCTCCAGTAATTCTGACACATGCAGATGCATCCTCATAGAAAGACTTTAATGCACTAAGCAGTTTTCCTCCCACACCATAAATCTTTAAAACATCCCACAATGCAATCCAATCCACTCTGTCATAAGCTTTTTCCAAATCCATGAAGGCAGCGTATAGTTTCTTTCCTTTTGCTATTATTTTTTCTAGTACCATCCTGAAGGCAAATATCTGATCTACACATCCCCTTCCCTTCCTGAAGCCTCCTTGCTCTTCACTGATTTTCTCTTCTGTAAGTCTTTGCACCCTCTCTATTATGACTTTTCCATATACCTTTCCGGGTATACTTAGGAGACTTATACCTCTATAGCTCCCACATTCTCCTCTCCTGCCCTTCCCCTTGTAAACTGGGACAATGATGGCTTTCGTCCAGTCTGCTGGCACCCCCCCCCCCCCCTTCCCATGCTACTTCACATATCTTGACCATCCATTTCACGACTTCATCTCCTCCACACTTCAACATTTCTGCTGTGATTCCATCAATTCCTGCTGCCTTTCCATTTTTTAATCTTTTTATTGCCTGATTTACTTGTTCATATGTTATAGTTCTTTCTTTATATACTCCTCCTCTACCTCTACTCAAAACTGCTGCTGTTACAGCTGCTGGATGTCCATCCTCAAAATTCATTAAGTTTTTGAAATATTCTCTCCATCTCCCTTTCACAGCTTTCCCGTCTTTCAACATCTTTCCATTCTCATCCATAACTTCATTTATTTTACTTGAGGAGATATTTTCTGCATTTTTTCATTCTTCATTCCAATATGATTTCCTGTTCCCTTTACATTTTTCACTTAGTCTTTTCCCAAAGTCTTCATCAACTCTCTTCTTACTTTCTTTTATTGCTTGTTTTAATTTCATTTTGCATTCTCTATATTTCTTTTTCCTTTCCCTTTTTACTTGTTCAGCCACATTTCTTTCTTGAGTTTTCTTAAAAGTTCCCTTTTCTCTTTTACTATCATCCTTATCTCTTCTGTCCACCATGAATTTCCTTTTCTTTTTCCAACTCTCACCACTTTCATCCCTAACACTTTTTTGTTGTAGTTACCGTTATTTCTTAAAATGTTCCAAAAACTTTTTCAATATTTGTATTATCTTTTACACTTTCCCATTTTTCACTTAAGGCCTCTGCCATCTCACGGTTATACTCATCTTTTATTTCTTTTTCCTGTAACTTTTCTATCTTCAGTATTTCATTTTTTACTTCACCTTTCTTTTCAAACACCCACTTTTCTTTCAGCTTTAACTTTGCCAGCACTGCAAGATGGTCAGATCCATCGAACATTCCTCTTACTACCTTTGTGTCACAATTTTATTTTCTAAGTCTTCCATCTACTGGCACATAATCAATCAATCCTTTTTGCTCATTATCTTCTCCCCTCCTCCATGTGTATCGGTGGATATTCTCGTGCTGAAAGAAGGTGTTCACTAGGAACATTCCCCTCTCAGCACAGACATCCACCAGGCAGTCTCCATTTTCATTCTTCCCAGGTATCCCCCATTTTCCCACCACATCCATCACGCATTCATCACCCACTTTAGCATTCATATCTCCCATCATAAAAAGTTTCCTTTCTTTCTCAAAACTCTTCAAACATGCATTCACTTCCTCCCAAAAAGCTTCCCTTTCTCTCAGTCCTTTTTTACTTTTCACATTTACTGGTGCATAAATACACACCCATGCATACTTTTCTAAACCTACTTTTCCTTTCACCCACACAATTCTTGATCCCTTCCAACCATAATCAGTCACACCATTCCACACTATTTCAGACATCACAATAGCACATCCTTCCTTACTCCTGCCTCTATACTTCTCATCTATCCCCGTCCATACAACCCCCCCAGGCACACCCTCCCACGTACCCTCTCTACCATCACTCACACCAGTTCCTCGAAGATGTGTTTCACTCACTCCCAACATATCCACTCTACCATTTAAAAAAATTTCAATCATCACTCTCCTCTTTTCCTCACCACCTAAACCATTCACATTAATAGACACCAGTCTCATACATTCCTTTCTCTTCTGCCGCCCTCTGGCCATCGCTCCTGCCTCTAAAAACTCGATAAAAGTATGCTTGCTAATTTCCCTCCTAAATCTATACTTTTCTAATTTAAATCCATTACTGCATGTTCTATCCTGCTGGCTAATTCTCAGTAATTTACTTATATCGCCTTTGTTGTAACCCTTGACCCATTTGAATACTTCTATCAGATCTCCCCGCACTCTTCGTCTTTCTAGAGAATGTAAGTTTAGATGTTTCAGCCTATCTTGATATCAGAGGTTCCTCAGTCCCTGAATCATCTTGGTCATCCTCCTCTGAACTGATTCCAGCTAGTTGATGTCCATTCTGTAGTGTGGGCACCAAAACTGGACAGCATAATCTAAGTGTGGCCTAACTAACGCTAAATAGAGTCTGAGAATGACCTCTGCACTCCTGTTGGTTACCGTCCTGTTAATAAAACCTAATACCCTGTTAGCCCTATTCCTCGCACTAATACATTGCTTCCTTAGATCCCTTTCACAGTCTGCCCTGCCTATCGATGTGGAGTCTAAACTATACCCGTGTAATGGGTTTTGTGTTCCTACACTTGGTGATGTTAAAACTCATCTGCCATTTCTCTGACCAAGCTGACAGTTTGTTGAGATCCTCCTGCAGTGCTCTAGCATCCTCCCCTGTCCTAATAGTGCGTCCTATTTTGGTGTCATCTGCAAATTTACCTAGGTCACTAGTTATCCCATTGTCTATGTCATTGAAATAGATAATGAATAAAAGCGGGATTAAAACTGAACCTTGATGAACCCCACTGGTAACATTACCCCATTCGGATTTTTTTCCAATAATGGTGGAAGAGGGAGTGCCAGGATGGGTTTGAGGAAGGGCTAAGGGACATGATTTTAGGATGGGTTCAAGGACAGGGTGCTAGGATGTGTTTTAGGATGTGTTCAAGGGCAGGGTGCTAGGATGGGTTCAAAGACAGGGTGCTAGGATGTGCTTTAGGATATTTTTTTTTACAGCTAAGGAGACAGTTCAAGGGCGCAAAGAAAAAAAAAGCCCTCTACTCACTGCTCCTGAATAGAGGTCAAGGGAGTGTCCAAAAAGAGAGGTCAATTTCAGGAGGAGAGGTGTCCTGATACCCTCCTCTTGAAAGAGTTCAAGTCGTAGGCAGGAGGAAATACAGATGAAGGGAGATTGTTCCAGAGTTTACCAGCGTGAGGGATGAGAGAGTGAAGAGGCTGGTTGATTCTTGCATAAGGGGTTTGGACAGTATAAGGATGAGCATGAGTAGAAAGTCGTGTGCAGCGGGGCCGCGGGAGGGGGGGAGGCATGCAGTTAGCAAGTTCAGAAGAGCAGTCAGCATGAAAATATCGATAGAAGATAGAAAGAGAGGCAACATTGCGGCGGAATTTGAGAGGTAGAAGACTATCAGTATGAGGAGGAGAGTTGATCAGATGAAGAGCCTTTGACTCCACTCTGTCAAGAAGAGCTGTGTGAGTGGAGCCCCTCCACACATGAGATGCATACTCCATACGAGGGCAGACAAGGCTCCTGTAAATGGATAGCAACTGTGCGGGGGAGAAGAACTGGCGGAGACGGTACAGAACGCCCAGCCTCGAGGAAGCTGATTTAGTAAGAGATGAGATATGAAGTTTCCAGTTGAGATTTTGAGTTAAGGATAGACCGAGGATGTTTAGTGTTGAGGAAGGTGATAGCTGAGTGTTGTCAAAGAATAGGGGATAGTTGTTTGGAAGATTGTGTCGAGTGGATAGGTGGAGAAACCCTTCAGCTCTTTAGTACTCAGCTATTTTTTTGTTGCATCACTTTTTTTTAAGTCCAGATCCTAAATCTGCATGTTGTTCTGATTCTGATGGTGTAGGGCACGTTCCGAGTTAAAGATATACATATGGTCAAAATTGCCTCCGAACATAAGCTGTGCCGTGAGGGAGGAATGTCGATCCGTGCGTCCTTTCAATAATGCTGTGCATTCTGACAACTGCTTGTTTAAGTTAAAAAAATGCCGAGGCGAATGAACGCCGTCACGGCCTTGGAGGAAGAATACAAGGAGAAGGCATGACGTCACAGAAGTGAAGCCGGCTTGGCTCCGCCCCCTCCCCACCAAAACATTGCCCGGCTGGCCGAACGCGCGACACCAACACACCTCAACATTTTGCCTTCATGCCGGTTTGTTCTGCCTTTGGTCGCCCCCACAGAGGCGGGGATGTCAGTATAACGTTTCATCGGTTAGACAATATGATATTTGTGATGAAATATTATGTAAGAGGCAAGAAAACTGAGCTTGAAAAAGAGCAACACAAAAGAATGCGAATGATTCTTTGGTGGAAATTTCAAGGAAATCATCTGTAATTCATCTTCCATGGCTTTTACACACAAACAAGTCAAATTACTGGAATGTAGAGGTCTTTGGGTACTATCAGAAGTACAATGAACACATAGTTATTTTTGCAATACTTGTAAAATAAGAGTGTAAACCTGGGCAAGTTACCAAGTCGACTCAACTTACGGGCACTCATTTGCCTGACAACGTTAATTCTCTTTCTCTCATTCTTATTCTCTCATTTTCATTCTCTCTCATTCTTAATTTCTAATTCTCATTATCTCTTTCTCTCTCATTCTCATTATCTTTCTCATTTTAATTGTCTCTCATTCTCATTCTCTCTCTATCTCATTATCATTCTCATTACCTCTCTCTAATTCTCATTCTCATAATCATTCCCCCTAATTTTCAGTATCTCATTCTCTCATTTTCTTTCTCTATATCTGTCTCATTCTCTTTCTCATTCTCTCATTCTCATTCCCTCATTCTTATTTTCTCTCATTCTCATCCTCTCTCTATCTCTCATTCGCATTCTCACTCATTCTCTCATTCTCATTCTCACTCATTCTTATTCTCTCATTCTCGTTCTCTCTCGCTCATTCTCATTACCTCTCTCATTCTCATTCCAATTCGATCTCTCAATATCAGTCTTTTTAACATTATCATTCTCCCTCATTTCCATTCTCTCTCTCTCTCTCTCTCTCTCTCTCTCTCTCTCTCTCTCTCTCTCTCTCTCTCTCTGATGATTTTTTTAGTTTCCTCGAGGGATATTTTAGTATAGACGAGGGGGGGGGGGGTAAAGACATCTAACTCATAATACAACCAGGCAGCTTTGTAGTTATTATAGGGGAATAACAGAGGGCGGGCTAAGGATCTTCTTTACTATCAGCATGAGCCTCGGAAACAAGATAGACATGCTAACGGGTGAAGCTTGTTTAGAAAATTTTGACATAATAGCGATCACTGAGACATGGATAGACACTGCCAATAGAAATTTCAGGTTGGAATTTGAAACAGTCGGGTTATCAGATGTTTCACAAAGACAGAAAGGGAAGAAGGAGAGGTGGAGTTGCGCTATATGTTAACGACTCACTTAACCCTAGAATGCTTTCGTTGTTATTTGTAACACCATTGCTTTCTCCGGGTAAATTTTACCCAATTTTAGGAAATTATAAAAAAAAATACTCGCACTCAACTTTTATAAAATTTGACAATTCAGGAATGACAGATAAGGCTAATACTTCATTGTAATATGAACAAAAATAATAAATGAGGAAAATTTTAATTTATACGAATTTTTAGAAAAAGTTATAAAAATAACCCCAAATCTGTGAACACATTAACATTATAATCTGGAACTTAAAAACTATGGGCTCCATGGACACTGGGCTGGGTTGCCACCTCCTTGGGTCCCTGGAGACTCAGGCTGGGTGAGTAGCTTGTCTTACAGCACCCAGGCCTTAAATGGGAGCACCAAAATTTTTATTTTTTTTTTTTTTTTTTTGTAAGTAACGAAAAAATGGTAGTGTCCCATATTTCTGGAGCTGACAGGTGGTTATTTCGCTGGCATCCAGTGAATATCAATAGTCCTATCAGTGCCCTCAGCTCAACAGGCACAAGAGGTGCATATGCCGGCAGACTTTGCCTCACCTTTAGGATCTTGCCGGCGTCCTAGCTGACATGGACACCTGTGGCCGAGCATACCAAGTAAACCCACTCCAGGTGGTGAAGCGCGTTTTCGGGAGCTCGACTACTAAGAAACCAGTGTCTGCACCCTGGTCATTTTTTTGTAGCTCGCGGTTTTTCAGGAGGGACTGAGTGTGCATGCGAGGGGCCTGGGATGGGCTCAGGTTCAGATGATGCCACATGTGTCAGATGTTGTTTCGTCTTTGGTGTTGAAGTAACAATATTTATTTGCAGGTTTCTTCTGATATTTTCTCCCTCACCGTCTGAATCACTTTCATCATCAGGATTTGGCACATACTCTTTATCTTCATCACTGTCATACAACACATCTGGCTCTAAACTGTAGCCACTGTCTTCAGGTTCACTCTTAGGTAACATAATATCATCTACATCTTCCTCCTCATTTTCACACACACAATTATCCTCTTCATCTTCACAAGTAATGGCACTAATGCAGGATTGATCAAGCAATTTTTGTATCCCACTCACTTTCTTTTTCTAGCTATTTTGCACATTGTTTTTGTTGAGTCTTTCAAAACATACTTTTTCAGGGTACTGTATATCTGTTCTGGTTTTGAGTCTATTTGCACTTTAGTGCCTTTTAGTTACGATAAATGAAATTACATAAATGCTCTCCCTTGGTAAAAACACAACAAAAAAGTACATAAACTCTTTCGCAGGGTACAAAAAATACTTTAAAAAAAATCACATAAATGCTTTTGCCGGGTGAAAAACACTTCAATCGCAAATTTCGTAGCGAAATATGCGAGACAGAAACACAGACATACCTCCTCCTTCGAGCGCCAAGGGTGGATTGAAGGTATATGGATGCAAAGCTGCGAAGCACTTATCGTACAAAAATGAACATGTATTTACCAAGCCGACGAGTTAAATTAACCCCACGAAAGCATTCCAGGGTTAAATGCTCACTTAACAATTCAGTCAAGACTAACATCGATTCAGAATCAGTTTAGGTGAACGTTTACAAAGGGAAAGAAAAACTAACTTTAGGGGTTCTGTATAAGCTACCCAACCTTAACAGGCAGGACACGAGTATATTACTACAAGAGATTGGCGGGGCGAGTAGGAGTAAAAATGTCTGCGTAAGGGGGGAATTTAATTATAGGAAGATAGACTGGGAAGACCTAGTTGGTGACCTAGAAGCCGATAATTTTATTAAATTTATACAAGGTAATTTCCTTAAGTAGGTAGTTACTGAGCCTACCAGAGGAGATAAAAGTTTAGACTTAATAATAATGGGAACTTGATACGTGAATTGGAGGTGGGCGGAGAGTTAGGAAATAGTGACCACAGAAGGGTTCGTTTTAACTTAGACTGGGCGGTAACCCGCGAACCAAACCCAGTGTTGGTGCCAGATTTTAGAAGAGCAAATTTCTAGGGGCTTTGAAAACATCTTGAAGAGGTAAACTGGAAAAATTTAGGGATTCATAAGGGCCAGAACTGTGGGTTGGAGAGCCAGGAGAACCAGGTAGAAATAAATGACAATAATTCAATTAGAGTAATAATAGAGGGGCAGGGACAGCATATACCCCAGCGAGAACTTAGAAAAGAAAACAATGACCCTAAGTGAATGACTCGTGGGCTAAAACACGAGATAGGTTTGATGAAGGGAATTTATAAGAAAATATAGAATTGTGAAACACATCTCAGGAGGCGGTAGGTCGAACTATCTAGATTAGTGAAGAAAAACACCAGGGTAGCAAAAAGGAACTAAGAAATTAAAATAGCAAAAGAGGCGAAAAGTAATCCTGAGGGCTTCTTTCAGATGTATAGAACAAAAATAAGGGAGAAAATTGGACCGCTGAAAGCAAACACAGGCGAGCTAGTGGAACATTATGAAAATGAGCACATTGTTGAACGACTACTTCCTTTCAGTATTCACACAAGAAGATCGAACGACTATCCCGGAAAGGGTTCAGGTGTACGAGGGCGGGGATGCCGATAAATTGAGGGATATAATCATTACCAGGCAAGTAGTCCAGGATGAGATAGATAAGCTTAAGAAGCATAAGTCGATATTTCCGAGGGTATTAAAGGAATGCAGGGAGGTTTTCAGTGACTCACTAATCGACATCTTTAAGATGTAGGTAAATACTGGTTATGTGATCAGCCTATGGAAAGTAGCTAATGTGACGCCGATTTTCAAAAAGAGGGACAGGTCAGCTGCTTCCAACTATCAGCCAATTAGTTTATTAAGAGTGGGGTCCCATAAGGTTCGGTATTAGGTCCACTTTTGTTTAGTATTTATATCAATGGCTTAGATACAGGAATTAGTAGTGTTGTCAGTAAGTTTGCTGATGATACCAAGATCGGTAGAATAATTGAGTCGGATCAGGACGCTAGTATTCTCCAGGGTGAACTAAACAGATTATATGACTGAGTGTATACTCGTAAGTGGCAGATGGTGTTCAATGTAGGGAAGTGCAGTATTCTGAATATAGGTAGGAACAACCCCTCACATAACTATTGCTTAAATGACACTCCCATAAGCAGATCAAGGTGCGAGAGGGATTTGGGGGTTTAAGTGAGCTCTGATCTCCGTCCAAGGCCACAATGCATACAAGCTAGAAATCGAGCAAATAGGGTACTGGGTTTTATTTCAAGGAGCGTAAGCAACAGAAGCGCCGAAGTCTTCCTCAAACTATATTTAGCATTGGTTAGCCCTCATCTTGGTTATGCGGTTCAGATCTTATCATTTTACTACAGAATGCATATCAAAATGTTAGAATCAGTGCAGAGGAGGATGACTAAGATGATTCAAGGGTTACGAAACTTGCCATACGAGGAAAGACTCAAACAGTTAAACTTGCATTCTCTAGAAAGGCGAAGGGTGCGTGGAGACATGCTCGAGGTTTATAAATGGATGAAGGACTTTAATAAGGGGGATATTCATAAGGTTATATTGGTAAGTAAACCGGGTTGGACACGTAGTAATGGGTTTAAATTGGATAAATTCAGATTCAACAGGGACAGAGGCAAAAACTGGTTTACTAACAGAGTGGTAGATGAGTGGAACAGGCTGAGCAGTCATGTGGTGAGTGCCAATACAATTGTCATATTAAAAAATAGATTAGATAAATTCATGGACAGTGATATTAGGCGAGGTTAGATTCACGGGAGTTTAGGTTCAAAGAAGATGCCTTGTACAGGCCTACCGGCCTCTTGCAGACCCCTACGTTCTTATGTTCTTAAGTGCTTCTCTCTCTCTCTCTCTCTCTCTCTCTCTCTCTCTTACAGACGTTATATTCTATTATTTATTCCACTCTTGTAAAAAAAAAAATTCTTCATCTCAAGCCATTTCCACCACTCCACAACTATTCCTCTACCTAAAAACATGTAAGCAGTCAGTGCCTGACCTGTATGTTGCATTTTCTCCATTTACTGGTTAATATACCTCTGTGGCGGCTCACATCACTGAGGTTCCGAACCGTCGCTCCCCAAGCTCGAGCTCTCACCCCCGAGGTCTCGGTACACCGCCACGGAGCTCGAGCACACGAGTCAGCCCACGCAAGGAGACCTTCTGAGCCGCGCCGCGGGTTAGAAGAGAATCCACCTCACCGCCAGCGCGTCCACACCATTTCCTTGTACACTTTGTCCAGTAAACTGTACCGCTCCTGTACGCCTTTCTATCGAAACCGGTACAGTGGTGACCCCGGACCCGGAGTATCCAAAAACGGCCCTTTTTGGATGTCAACATGCCTGCAGACGACAGCAAGGAGCAACAGAACGCAGTTTCACTCAAGCTGCCCTCCTTCTGGACGGCACAGCCCCACGTGTGGTTTGAACAAGCCGAAGCACAATTCCACATACGCCAGATCACTGCCGACGCCACTAAGTACTACTACGTGGTCGGCGCGCTGGACCATGCAGGAAGCAGCTGGGCACACCATCGATTACCTCCGTCATCCACCCGTTGACAACAAGTACGAGAGGATCAAGAGTCCCCTTAACAACACCTTTGGTCTCGGTAGACGCGCCAGGGCAGCGAAGCTCTTGCACATGGACGGACTCGGCGACCGCAAACCATCTGCACTCATGAACGAGATGCTTGCTTTAATGAATGGACACAAGCCCTGTCTCCTCTTCGAGCAAGTCTTTCTCGAGCAGATGCCCAATGACATCCGCCTCCTCCTCGCGGATGACGACTTCACCAACCCCCGACAGCTAGCAGCACGAGCAGACGTACTATGGCACGCCAGACAACAGGGCGAGGCAGTCATCAACACCGTGGCACCGAGAGTCCGCAAAGCTCCGCGACCAACCGGCGCCCACACCGACGAAACAACAACGACGTCACCCGTGAAGGCCACCAACAAGGATAAGTGGTGCTTCTATCATCAAAGATGGGGATCAGCAGCCCGCCAATGTCGCCCGCCCTGCATGCATCCGGGAAACGCATTGGCCGGCCGTCGGTAGTGGCTACTGCCGACGGCCATAAACACCGCCTGCTTTACCTTTCCGATCGTCATTCGGGGCGGCGATTCCTGGCTGACACAGGAGCAGAAGTCAGTGTTTTGCCCCCCTCCAGCCTCGACACTCGCTCCGGGAAGAAAGGTCCTCCCCTGACGGCCGCAAACGGCAGCAACATTTGAACATTCGGCGCCCGCACGGTACCCCTCAACTTCAATGACCGCCGCTTCACTTGGACCTTTACCATCGCCGACGTATCCCAGTCACTGCTTGGCGCCGACTTCCTCCGGGCACACTCTTTGCTTGTCGACATGAAAGGACGACGCCTCGTAAATTCCGAGACGTTCAAGTCTCTGAGTTTGCGCCACGCTGAGGGGTTCGCGCCCCACCTCGGCTCGGTAACCGCCTCCAGCAACGAGTGCGCCAGGGTGTTAACGGACTTCCCGGACATCATCACGCCCCAGTTCCAGTCAGCCACACCCATGCAAGGGGTGATGTATCATATCACCACCACTGGGCCGCCGCTCCACGCACGTGCACGCAGGTTGACCCCTGACAGGAAATGGGCATAGTGGGTCGCTCAGGCAGCCCATGGGCATCCCCGCTGCACATGACTTCGAAGTCATGTGGCGGATGGAGACCTTGTGGGGACTACCGCCGCCTTAATGAGGTCACAACAGCCGACCGGTACTCGATCCCCCACATCTAGGACTTCACGGCAAATATTTTCAAAGATCGACTTGGTACGCGGCTACCACCAAATACGGTTCACCCGGACGACATCTCCAAGATTGCCATCATCACCCCGTTTGGGCTGTTTGAATACCTACGCATGCCCTTCGGCCTTAAGAATGCCGCTCAAGCGTTCCAGCGCCTTATGGACAGCGTGGGTCGTGGTCTTGACTTCGTGTTCATCTACCTCGACGACATCCTCATCGCCAGCCGCTCTCGACAGGAACACCGCGAACACCTCCGGCAGCTCTTGCAGAGGCTTAATGACCATGGCCTTGCTATCAATCTTGGTAAGTGCCAGTTTGGTCTCTCTTCCATAACTTTCCTCGGCCAACACAGCACTGGCTGCGGCCCAGAAAAAAGATGAAGAAATGCCCGCATACCGCACCGCCATCTCTGGCTTAGTATTGGAGGATGTGCCATTCGGACCAGCAAACACCACACTCCTCTGCGACGTCTATACTACGGGACAGCCAAGACCCATCATCCCTGCCGTCTGGCGCCGCCGGGTTTTCGACATAGTGCACGACCTTGCTCACCCTTCAATCCGGGCAACAAAAGCGCTGATGGCAACCAAGTTCATGTGGCACGGACTGCGTAAGCAAGTAGGTAAATGGACAAGGGCTTGCATCCCTTGTCAAACCTCCAAGATCCAGCGACACACCATAGCACCACCAAAGAGCTTCGCACCGCCAGACCGACGCTTCGATCATATCCACGTGGACATCGTGGGCCCTCTTCCGCAATCCAGAGGAGTTACTCACCTTTTCACTATCGTGGACCGATTCACAAGATGGCCGAAGGCGATCCCACTCTCGGGTACTTCAACCGCCACCTGTGCGCGTGCTCTCATCGCCCACTGGGTCGCCCGCTTCGGTGTGCCAGCTGACATCTCTTCAGACAGAGGTGTACAGTTCACCTCTGCACTGTGGTCGGCAATAAACCAGCTACTTGGCGTAAAGTTACACCACACGACCGCCTACCATCCACAAACAAACGGCCTGGTGGAACGCTTTCACCGGCACATGAAAACAGCTCTCAAGGTACGGCTAAAAGGCCCAGACTGGATGGACAAACTGTCGTGGGTGTTAGGCATACGCACGGCTCCAAAGGAAGACCCGACAACCTCCTCGGCCGAATTGGTATACGGCGCTCCACTGACAGTTCCGGGTGATTTTATTTCAGCGACGCGAGGACAACAGGAATCTCCTCCGTCCGTCCTTACACGCCTCCGTGAGAAAGTCGGGGCGCTCTCACCTGTCCCTACGTCTCGACATTGCCTCACAACCAGGTACGTCCCACCTGATCTACTCAACAGTCAATATGTTTTCCTACGCGGAGATTCCCTTCGCACGCCACTCCAAAAGCCTTATGAGGGACCCTTTAGAGTCCTACACAAGTACCCTAAGGCTTTCGTCATTGATTACGGCGTCAGACGTGAGACTGTCTCGATGGATCGTCTCAAACCGGCACACCTGGATGTCGACAAGCCGGTGCAGGTGGCACAAACCCACAGCAGAGGGCGTCCGCCATCACGACCGGCCCCGTCCTAACCCGAACCAACTGCAACCCGGAAGACAGGATCAGGATGCCTTTCCCGACAGCATAACCGCCTTCAGCATTCCGGTTCTGGGGGGCGGTCATGTGGCGGCTCACATCACTGAAGTTCCGAACCGTCGCTCACCAAGCTCGAGCTCTCACCACCGAGGTCTCGGTACACCGCCATGGAGCTCGAGCACACGAGTCAGCCCACGCAAGGAGACCTGCTGAGCCGCGCCGCGGGTTGGAGCAGAATCCACCTCACCGCCAGCACGTCCGCATCATATCCTTGTACACTTTGTCCAATAAACTGCACCGCTCCTGTACGCCTTTCTATCGAAACCGCTGCACCTCTAACCATGACATGCATGACTGTGTAACACGGTTGGTTGACTTCGAGTCAAATATAGACTATTATTTGCGTATGGGTAGGTTTTTCTCCTTCCTGCCCCAGTACTTCCTTCTGTTTTCTCGCAGTGAGTTTTGATCACATCTGAGACGCTCTACATAGAAGGCTGTACATGCTTCTACATTAAAAGTAAGACTATGGTCAATATAAAATGAACATTATACAGAGGAAGTGTGAGGGATCAAGGCGGGTGTGGAACATTTCTTCTCGGCTTCTACGGAGTAAAGACAAGGAAATGTTTTTTTTTTTTTTATGTAAACCTGTACATACATCCTTTGTGCATATACTACAGCAGTTGAATAACTAAAAACATGCGATATGTGGAAGAAATAAAGCAGACAAGCTCATTTACTCCGACGATCAAGGAGCGAGAAATGCAATGTTTTGAGTGGACTTGCTGGCTCCAACCACCGGCTAAGCTTCGTCCACCCCTACACCCCATGCTTTACCTCACAGTGAAGAGCGGCCCACTGAGGGCCACTCGATGTATTATTCCCCCAAGGTCACGGCACAGCTTATGTTCGAAGGCAATTTTGACCCTCTGTATATTTTTACCTCGGGACGTCCCTACAGTGGGCCTGCACCATCAGAATCAGAAAAGCATGCAGATTTAGGATCTGAGCTTAAGAAAGTAATGCGACGAAAAATAGCTGAGTACTAAGGAGTTGGACGGAAAATAAGTGCAAGAAAATGTTTATTCGTTACTTCATTTAACTCTGATTTTCGTACATTTGTTTTTTACATTATTGTTACAAATTTATGCTAGTGTGGTGTATACTTTTCTCAGGAAGACGATGGTGATCTCAGTTTTTTTTTAATAATGAATGGTGGGGTAAGGAAACCGGATGGGAGTGAGGTGTGTGAAGTCGTCGGTTTTAGATGAACTGGGCACACCCACGGCCGCCGCGGTGGGCTGCGGGCTTCACTCAGCACATTGCACGGAGATGAGGGACGCGCAGTCTAATGTGTAATTCTGTGAATTTAATCCACATAAATTTCCGACAACAGATAAGCGGAGCATGTTAACACCGGGAACTTAAATGACGAATGAAAAAACAATGTATACTCGGAAAACATGATGACAAACATTTACAAGACTCAAATAGGAATAGCTTTGGTTTATTCTTAATGCGCAATAATGAGATCAGGATTTGTCGCCCCCTCTCCCTGTACCTTCGTGTCCTTCATCGTACACTGATGACAGCTTGGACGTCCTCTTCGTTATGGAAAACGAAGTATCAAGTTCCCCCCTGTTCTCGCTACCTGCCAGCTAGTGTCAGCGACAGTCAGTTAATCTTGCCAAGTTGCAGTGAACAGCAGCCGTGCGGCGTGCCACACAACTTTGAAACTTGTACAGGACATGTCTGATTTGCCTGCAGCCTCAGGACGCTGGGCGGCGCGCGAATTCAACGGTAACTATATAACGTGGCCTGTTCCTCGTTCCCCACTTTCATGACTCCATTACATTGGGAATTTGTTGCAAATGCCGGGGAGTCTGTACATTGCGAGGAAAAGCATATGGTGGGTGAAACAGTGCAAAATGTATAATTAAACATAGGAAAAGAACATATCCAAATACACAAGTAATCTCATTCTTATTTCATATATCACTTTTCACCCTTTACGAGTGGGCAGTTTATAAATAGATTAATTAGCCTTAATTCACTTTCAAGCTAGAAAATAGATAGATTATGAAAAGTAGGTAACCTATTTTAATATTATATATTATTATAGATTTATAATATACCTTATAAGCTTGATTGAGTTAATAGTGGCAAACAAAAGTGTATTGCGAGTAGTAGCAGTAGGTAGTAGTAGTAGTAGTAGTAGTATACTCCAGCTAGCTCAAACGTGCGGCTGTGACGTAGGCCTCTAGGGGATAAGCGGCAGTACAGCGTTGCCACGTTTTAACCCCACCTTGGTTGCCTCTCTCTCTCTCTCTCTCTCTCTCTCTCTCTCTCTCTCTCTCTCTCTCTCTCTCTCTCTCTCTCTCTCTCTCTCTCTCTCTCTCTTAATTAATTTCTCCCTCGCACATTCCTTTCTTTCTACTTCTCTCTCTCTTAATTCCTCCCTTGCACATTCCTTTCTTCCTACTTCTCTCTCTCTCTCTCTCTTAATTCCTCCCTTGAACATTCCTTTCTTCCTCTCTCTCTCTCTCTCTCTCTCTCTCTCTCTCTCTCTCTCTCTCTCTCTCTCTCTCTCTCTCTCTCTTAATTCCTCCCTCGCACATTCCTTTCTTCCTCCTTCTCTCTCTCTCTCTCTCTCTCTCTCTCTCTCTCTCTCTCTCTCTCTCTCTCTCTCTCTCTCTCTCTCTATCTATCTTAATTCCTCCCTCGCACATTCCTTTCTTCCTCCTCCTCTCTCTCTGTCTGATCAAGGACGCCGACTGACCTGAGTGAAGTCACCTGACCTCTCCACCTGTGTGGATGGCGGGCGTGTCTGGGTGTTGGCCGGGAGCGTTACCGCCGCGAGGATTTTAATGGTTTTTTTTTCATACTTATGTCAGCTTATTTTAACGTACATTCCTTCACGATATAATCTAAATATAATTGTGAAACCCCTTACCCATCCCAAAACGTAAGGGAAACTCAATAATAAGTATAGCATTTTTTTAGAAACTGTAAAATATGTATGCCACGTTTCTTTGTATGCTTACAAATATCTTATCCATAATAAGTTAACTGTTCTTCCGTACGTTATAATACTAAGATTAAATGTGTATGCATATTTGCTGATCATATTTACCATGGTTTTACTTTAATTAGAACATTTCTACATCGCGGGCTGGGAGACACGCGGCAAGGCTGTACAAGGGATCCCGTACGCTTACTCCGCCCACAACCGCATGTTTAGTGTAGCCAAGGTATAGTAGTAGTAGTAGCACCGTAGTGGTAGCAGTAGTTGTAGTAATAGTAGTAATAGAGGAAATTGTATTAGTAGTATCAATAGCAGTAGTATCCTTGCTCTGATCGAGTATGACAAACTCTGGTAATGCGGGTCAAAGGTCACAAGAAGAAGATGAGGTGGAGGTTGGGTCAGCTGGTGGTGGTGTGAGTCGACACGTGTGCTTCAGGTGGGTGGTTGCCGCCAGGTGTGTTGTTTGGTGTTGATTACAGGTGGACGTCTGTTAGGGGAGCCACAGGGGTGTAATTAGGGTTGCAAGTAGCTGTCCTTCGCTTTGCTGTCCAAATCCCTTTTGCAAAAGTTAACCAGCATCTTCAGTCTTTCATCCATTACACTTTTTACAAAAGGGATTTGGACAGCAAAGCGAAGGACAGCTACTTGCAACCCTAATTACACCCCTGTGGCTCCCCTAACAGACGTCCACCTGTAATCAACACCAAGCAACACACCTGGCGGCAACCACCCACCTGAAGCTGTATGTGTATTCTCCTTCTCCCTCTCCCTCCTCCTCCTCCCCCTCCCCCTCTTCATCCTCCTCTTCCTTCTACTCCTCCTCCTCTTCCTTCTACTCCTCCTCTTCCTCATCTTTTTTTCTGTGTCCTCCATTTTCTTCCTCCTATCCCTCCTCTTCTTCTTTCTCCTCCATTCTCCTCTCATTCAAACTTCTTCCCTTTTTTTCTTCTTCTCTTCAGTTTATTCCCATCATGTGTAACTGTCAGAACTTGGGTCATATTACTACATTGGCTATTTTTCTAGTTTTACACCTGTTTACCGTTAACGTTTACCGTTGATGAGGTTTCAGGCCCTGCTCCACTGTCAGCGCAGCGCTCCGCAGGGCCGTCAGCAATAAAGGTGTTAGCCTCAGTACTAATCCCCGATATGCACTTAGGCCCGTATGCTTGTCTCCCAACATCATCCTCGAAGGAAAACTTAGCATGTCCAAGGTACCTCCAGGCCACCCTTGAACCTTTCCCTTGGGACATAATTAGGGATTATATCGTCATTTATGCACGATGAAGTGCTAGTATATTCTCACTGGCGTAAAATACGTAAATTTCAGTCCACCATGACCCGAATATGAGGAAAAAATTACAGATATAAACACGTTTACAAGACTTAAATGAAGAAGTCAGGAAGTAGGGTGATGCTATCCTGCAGGGTGTCACGTTTATTGACAGAGTAGAATATGTTCTATAAAGTGAAACGTATGAGAGATAATTATGTCATCAGAATAAGAAGTAGATTTTGTTTATTTGTAACTGGAAGTTGAAGAACTGCGAAATATTCAATTGCTCAAGCTATACGCTTTTCACATAGAGGAAGCGGCAACACCGCGTGTTACAACAATGTCGTCAGCTGAACCGTGGACAACGTTGCCAGGTTGTTGTACTCTGCCTCGTATGTTTGCCGATTTCCGACCCAAAAACTGCTTTCATCACCCAAATAACTGCTTTCATATATACTGATCGTTTAAATGGTTAATTATTGGTGCTTCTTGGCAATACTTGTGGGCCAGAAACCGGTATATATGAGACTCTTGAGTACGACAATCTGTCAGCGGTGATCATGGACCACCACCTCGTCAACTCGACTGTTTTCTCATCCATATTTCGTATATGCGGTAAGTACTACATCGTTAATCATCTCCTGTGCTGGGCTGGGAGGTTTATATAGGGAAGAGGATGTTACATATGATGCTTACAACATGTTCACGGGCGAGCTTTAAACTGCCAATCCACTGTAGTATATTTCGCATGCTTTTGGCCTGTTATTAAGGATTTTGGCCACAAACGCTTACATACAGGGTCAAAAAAGCTATTCTTGGGCTGCTATTGTTCTTGTTATTGCGTACAAGCAGAGGGCCATGTGACTACAGACAGCATTGTGTCAACGATTGTGAGCTCACGTAGCCTAATTTTTTTTTAAAGATTATGGAACGATCAGGCTACGCTGATGATTCCACTCTGCATTATTCAACTTCTTTTAATAGAAGATCCACCCTTCAGGAACTTAACGACTCAAGGCTGGAGGGTGCAGAACGCTTAGCCTCAGACCTTACTATTATTTCCGATTGGGGCAAGAAGAACCTGGTGTCCTTCAACGCCTCAAAAACACAGTTTCTCCACCTATCCACTCGACACAATCTTCCAAACAACTATTCCCTATTCTTTGACAACACCCAGCTATCACCTTCCTCAACACTAAACATCCTCGGTCTATCCTTAACTCAAAATCTCAACTGGAAACTTCATATCTCATCTCTTACTAAATCAGCTTCCTCGAGGCTGGGCGTTCTGTACCGTCTCCGCCAGTTCTTCTCCCCTGCACAGTTGCTGTCCATATACAGGGGCCTTGTCCGCCCTCGTATGGAGTATGCATCTCATGTGTGGGGGGGCTCCACTCACACAGCTCTTCTGGACAGAGTGGAGGCAAAGGCTCTTCGTCTCATCAGCTCTCCTCCTCATACTGATAGTCTTCTACCTCTTAAATTCCGCCGCAATGTTGCCTCTCTTTCTATCTTCTATCGATACTTCCACGCTGACTGCTCTTCTGAACTTGCTAACTGCATGCCTCCCCCCCTCCCGCGGCCCCGCTGCACTCGACTTTCTACTCATGCTCATCCCTATACTGTCCAAACCCCTTATGCAAGAGTTAACCAGCATCTTCACTCTTTCATCCCTCACGCTGGTAAACTGTGGAACAATCTTCCTTCATCTGTATTTCCTCCTGCCTACGACTTGAACTCTTTCAAGAGGAGGGTATCAGGACACCTCTCCTCCCGAAACTGACTTATCTTTCGGCCACCTCTTTGGATTCTTTTTAGGAGCAGCGAGTAGCGGGCTTTTTTTTTTATTATTAATGTTTACTTTTTTGTGCCCTTGAGCTGTCTCCTTTGCTGTAAAAAAAAAAAAAAAAAAAAAAAAAAAAAAAAGGCTGCTTTGCTTAAAATGACACGGTCTGACGAAAATACATCGCTTGAACTTAAATTAATAACATTAACTGATCGCAGTGTTGCCAGATAAGAGTCTTTCACAGAAGGTTTCGATCTAGCATAACTGCTAGGAAGGAAAACATCGCTGGACGGGAATACGGCTGCAAGGTACCTCCAAACCTCCCTTGAACCTTTCCCTAGGGCAGGGGTTCCCAACCTGGGGTACATGTACCCCCAGTGGTACATTTGCACTTTTCAGGGGGTACATTCGGTCTGAGGGAATAACCACCACTGTACAATACATGGTGTTGTTATCTGCATTCAAATTGCACAATGTCGTGGTTTTTTTTTTCTCAATTTCCTCATTTGAGTACACAAAACTGTTATTTAAATTATATCAGTCTACACATACAGATAAGAGTATTTCACAGAATATTTCGATCTGGCATCACTGCAAGGAAGGAAAACATCGGTCGACGGTAATGAGGGACTTATTCACAACGTCGTAGTGAGTGAGTGAGTCTTAATTACTTTCATGGATAACCTACTGATGTCCTTTTAATAAACATGGCACCATTTTGCGGCCGTATGCCTGTCTCCCTACATCATCCACGAAGGAAAACTTACTGATGTATTCCCGTCCAGCGATGTTTTCCTTCCTAGCAGTGATGCCAGATCGAAACCTTCTGTGAAACACCCTTATCTGATAACAATGTGATCGGTTAATGTTAATAATTTAAGTACAATCCACGTGTTTTCGTCAGACTGTGTTATTTTCAGCAAAGCAGCCTGGTCGTTCCATGATCTTTAAAATAATTGGGCTACATGAGGTCACATTTGTTCACTTTAATGCCGTCTATAGAATCATAGCCCTCTGCTTGTACGCAAAAATAGCCAATACCCGCCCAAGAATAGCTTTCTGCACCCTGTATGTAAGTGTTTGTGACTAAAATCCTTAATAACAGGCTAAAAGCATGCGAAATATACTACAGTGGGTCGGCAGCTTAAAGCTCGCCCGTGAACATGTTGCAAGGATCCTATGTAACATCCTCTGCGTAACTTCCCTATAAAACCTTCCTGCCCACCACAGGAGATGATTATCGACGTAGTACTTACCTCGTGTACGAAATATGGATGAGAAAACAGTCGAGTTGGCGAGGTGATGATCCATGATCACCGTTGCCAGATTATCGTACTCAGAGCCGCGTGTGTACCGGTTTCTGGCTGATTACTGTTGCCAAGAAGCACCAATAATTATTGGTTAATTATAATCAACCATTTAAACGATAACTATATATGAAGGCAGTACGTTATTTGGCTAATGAAAGCAGTTTTGGGGTGGGAAGTCGACAAACATACGAGGCAGAGTACAACAATCTGGCAACGTTGTCTACGGTTCAGCTGACGACATTGTTGGAACACGCGGTTCTGCCGCTTCCTCTATGTGAAAAGCGTATAGCTTGAGCAATTGAGTATTTCGCAGTTCTTCTACTTCCACTTATAAATAAACAAAATGGACTTCTTATTCTGATGACATAATTCTCGCTCATACATTTCATTTTATAGAACATATTTTACGCTGTCAATAAACGTGAAACCTTGCAGGATAACATCGCCGTGTTATTTCACTTCTACACTAAAGTCTCATAAACGTGTTTGAATCTGTAATTTTTTCCTCATATTCAGATCAAGGTGAACTGAAATCCACGTTTATCAGACTTTAATGTAGAAGCAAAAAAGTAGGGTGACGCTACCCTGCAGGGTGTCACGTTTATTGACAGCGTAAAATATATTCTATAAAGTGAAACGTATGAGAGAGAATTATGTCATCAGAATAAAAAAGTACATTTTGTTTATTTGTAAGTGGAAGTTGAAGAACTGCGAAATATTCAATTGCTCAAGCTATACGCTTTTCACATAGAGGAAGCGGCAACACCGCGTGTTACAACAATGTCGTCAGCTGAACCGTGAACAACGTTGCCAGGTTGTTGTACTCTGCCTCGTATGTTTGCCGATTTCCGACTCAAAAACTGCTTTCATCACCCAAATAACTGCTTTCATATATGGCTATCGTTTAAATGGTTAATTATTGGTACTTCTTGGCAACAGTTATGGGCCAGAAACCGGTAAATACGCGGCTCCTGAGTACGATAATCTGGCAATTATGACCATGGACCACCACCTCGCCAACTCGACTAGCTGTTTTCTCATCCATATTTCGTACATGAGGGAAGTACTGCATCGATAATCATTTCTTGTGCCGGGCAGGAAGGTTTATATCGGGAAGTTACTCAGATTTTTTGTGCACATGATGGTTATTACATATGTTCACGGGCGAGTTTTTAAGCTGCCAACCCACTGTAATGTATTTTGCAGGCTTTTAGCCTATTATTAAGGATTTTAGCCACAAAAGCTTACATAGGCTACAGAGTGCAAAAAGCTATTCTTGGGCGACTATTGTTCTTGTTATTGCGTACAAGAGGACGGCCATGTGACTACAGACAGCATTGAAGGCAACGATTGTGACCTCATGTAGCCCATTTATTTTGAAGAATATGGAACGATCAGGCTGCTTTGCTGAAAATAACACAGTCTGACCAAAATACGTTGCTTGTACTTAAGTTATTAACATTAACCAATCGCAGTGTTACCAGATAAGAGTGTTTCTCAGAAGGTTTTGATCTGGCATCACTGCTATAGTCGGTTCCACGAAAACTGGCATAGGTTTTCCTTCAGGGGTGGACTCGCAGACTTGGTATCATTGCATGGGTGATGGTACTGCACGCTCATTGGCCAATTCTTAACTTGTTCTGATGCGCATAAAATTGACTTTGTATTCCTACCAAAACCGTTTGTGAGCTGTAAGGTAGCATATTTCACCGATAAAAAAAACTAGTGCAATAATATCTTTATTGATATGTATGTGCCTTTTGAACTATTGCCGTGCTGGAAGCTTCCCCCGGCGACCATAGGCCTCTAGAAGGCTCCGGGAGAAGCGAGCAGGGGGGCGGGGAGCAAGGCGAGCCGTCCGCGCCCCGTGGGGCGCGGCCAGACTCCAGGCGGGAAGTGTTGCCAACTCGCATATATTTTTGCTACATGTTCTTGTATGATCTAAAATATACTGTAACATTCTAGACTGTACTGTTCTGGATATATATATATAGGAGAAGAGGGCGAGAGAACCCCAGTCCCAGTCATAGTAAGCTAGTGGTAAGTGAAGAGTCAGAGTGAAGTGTACTACTAAGGAAGAATATTAAACTACAGAAGCTGTGCAAAGTGTTTACATATCTCCCTCCCACGGAGTCTCCTGACGGCGACACGGAACCCAAGTAACACGTCCGGCATAACATTGGCGTCAGGAGTGTAGCCATTTGTTTTTTCGCCATGGAGACTCGTTCCCAAGCTGCCCAGAGGGACGACATGTTGACTGAACTTTTGGAAGCCTTGAGACTACAGGGGGAGAAACAAGAAAGAGCACACCAAGAACTCAAAGAACAACAAGAAAAAGCACACCAAGAACTCAAAGAACAACAAGAAAAAGCACACCAAGAACTCAAAGAACAACAAGAAAGAGCACAGCATCAACAAAAAGGAACACTCCAAGAACTCAAAGAACAACAAGAAAAAGCACACCAAGAATTCAAAGAACAACAAGAAAGAGCACAGCATCAACAAGAGGGAACACTCCAAGAACTCAAAGAACAGCTAGAAGATCGCTTCACAGGATTACATCTACAGCTAAAAGCAGTACAAGATGGAAGTGAATCAGTGCGAAGAGAAATGACTGATGTGACTACAAACTTGGGACAACGCCTGATAGAAGTGGAGAAAGAACACACAAATCTTCAACAAGAGATGGAGGTGGTACGGGAGACGACACACAAAGAAATATTAGAAGTGACAGAGTGAAGGCCCTTGAAGACTGCTTGGCTGGAAACGGACAGCCAGTGCCTGCAGGGGCTAGTTGTACCCAAGATGCTTCTCCTACGCAAGTCCGGGGTAGTTTGAGCCCTGTTTCGCCTGAGTTTATCCCCGCAAGAAGTTCCGCCAGCCCCATGAGTCTGCTGGGTTCGCCTGTTAGAAAGAAGCCGCAGGAGTTTGATGGCAAGGTCTCCTGGGAGGCTTACCGCGCTCAGTTTGAGCTGTTGGCAGCTCGGAACGGATGGGATGACCAAGGGTGCGCGGTGCAGCTGGCCACTAGCCTGAAAGGGGCGGCGCTGGAGGTCCTTGCTCAGCTCGACAATGCGACAATGGGCAGCTACAGGGGGCTGGCACAGGCGCTGGAGCAACGATATGGGACCAAGCACCAGAACGAGCTCTTCAGGGTTAGGTTCAGAACCCGCAACAGGAGGCGCGGCGAGTCTCTTCAGGAACTCGCTCAGGACCTTGAGAGCATGGCGCACAAGGCATACCCAGGTGCCACCCCTGACCTGCTGACGGTTTTGCTGCGTGATCAATTCATTGATGCCCTGGACAGCCCTCAGCTGAAGATACAAGTGAACCAAGCTAAGCCAAAATCAATGCAGGAAGCTCTGGCACGTGCCATGGAGTTTGAGTCCTTTGTTAGGTCTAGCTTGTCAAGTTTCAGGGACGACTCGACTTCTGGCTTTAGGGCACGAAAGGGCGCTGTCAGCGACACAGACAGGTTCCAAGGAACGTGCTGGTACTGCGAGAAGGTTGGGCTCAAGGAGAACGAATGCTATAAGAGGAAGAAGGAATATGAAGGTGGCGCTAAGAAGCCCAGGGAAGGACCCAAGTGCTGGATCTGTGGAGAAAAGGGGCACTGGAAGAATGAGTGTCGGGAAAAATGTGCTCCCAACGAGGGACCACCACTCGGGAAACTAAGAAGGACTGGTTCACGGGGGCAACGACCAGTCTGTCCTGTACATGCCCCGAAGATATCAGTGTGCAGGAGAACCACCATGACAAGCTGCCAAGTAGAGGGCAAGGTTGACGGAGTGTTGTGGCCTGTGGTCGTCGACACAGGCTCGGAACGCACATTTGTGCGGCCTGACGTGGTGAGTCATCGTCGGCTTCCTAAGACGTCGCATCGACTGTGCGGAGTCACTGGACACTATGCAGAGCTCGGAGGAAAGGAAGAGTCCCTCTCTGTGTACGTGGCTGACATGGACGACCCCTGCATCCTAGGTATGGATTATCTTGTCTCCCACAGGTGCGAGCTGGACTTCCGCGCTAAGCAGCTGACTGTAGGAGGAAGGAGGGTGCCACTGACGACTGTGAACAAGAAAGACCTGCTAGTGACGGTCCAGCGCACCACCATTATTCCTCCGAGGTCGGAGATGCTGTTACCCTGTCAAATTACGGGTGCCCCCCCGGCTAGTCTGTGTGTGGTAGAAAGTGGAAGTCGATGTCCGGTAGAAAACGGGGTGATTGTAGGCAGTACTTTGGCAGACCCTACTGCAGCGGAAGTGCCTGTCGTCGTGGCCAATGTCTCCTTCAGCCCAAAGAAAATAAAACAAGGGACCATGGTGGGGTTGTGCCAAGAGATCGACCAGAAACCAAGAACGTGTGTCTGCAGGAGAACCCTGACGAAGCCCCAAGAGGAGCTGCCCGACTACCTGCGCGACCTGTTTGACAGGAGCTCCAAGTGTCTAGAGGAGCCCCAAGTGGAACAGCTCAGGGAGCTTCTCGTGAGGAATGCAGATGTGTTTTCCACAGGAGACCTGGACTTGGGGTGTACGGACCTGGTAGAGCACCACATCGACACAGGTAGCCACCGCCCAGTGAAGCAAGCTCCTCGAAGGATGGCACCAGCCCGTCGCAAGGAGATGGATGAGGTGATGGATGATCACCGGCAACAGGGGTTAATCGAGCGGTCCAGCAGCCCGTGGGCGTCTGCTGTAGTGCTCGTCAGGAAAAAGGACGGTTCCCTCAGGTGCTGCGTGGACTACCGAGCCCTCAACGATCTCACCATCAAGGATTCATACCCACTCCCACGGATCGACGACACGCTCGACGCTTTGGTGGGCTCCAAGTCGTTTTCAACACTGGATATGAAGTCTGGGTATCACCAAGTCAAAATGGCGGAGCAGGACAAAGAGAAAACAGCCTTCTCCTACGGTCAAGGCCTGTGGCAGTTTAAGGTCATGCCCTTTGGCCTGTGCAACGCGCCGGCCACGTTCGAGCGGCTGATGGAGAGGGTGCTGGAGGGACTTCACTGGAAGACGGCACTCATCTACCTCGACGACGTGATTGTCTTTGGCCAGACCTTCGAGCAGGAGATGGAAAGGCTATCGGAGGTTTTCGCCTGGTTTAGTGCTGCACACCTTAAGCTCAGCCCGAAGAAATGCTGTCTGTTCCAAAAGGAGGTCCAATACTTAGGACACATCGTGAGCGAGGCTGGAGTACGCACTGATCCTGAGAAGGTGGCTGCGGTAAGGGACTGGCCGACACACACCAACGTGAAGGAGCTGCGGAGCTTCCTCGGGTTGTGCTCATACTACCGCAGGTTTGTGAAAGGTTTCGCTACGATTGCTGCACCACTGCACCTCCTGACGAAGAAGGGGCGCAAGTTTGAGTGGACAGCGGAAACTCAGGTTGCCTTTGAGAAGCTCAAGGAGGCCCTCATCAGCTCGCCCGTACTCACCTACCCAGACCCCTCTAAGCCTTTTATACTGGATTGTGATGCCAGTGATGAGGGGATTGGTGGAGTGCTGTCTCAGGCATGTGCCGACATGGAACGGGTTGTGGCCTACTTCAGCAAGAAGCTCACCCCAGCCGAGAAAAACTATTGCGTGACCCGGAAAGAACTCCTGGCAGTAGTCAAGAGCCTTGACTTTTTCCATGCTTACCTGTACGGTGCAACTTTCACCATCCGCACGGATCACGCTGCATTGCGGTGGCTGAAGTTACTGAAAAACCCTGAGGGCCAGCTTGCTCGCTGGATAGGTAAACTAGAGCAGCATCACTACACTATTGTGCACCGATCTGGGCTAACACACGGTAACGCGGACAGCTTGAGCCGGCGCCCCTGCCTACCTGAGTGTCAACATTGCCTCCAGAGGGAAAGCGTCCAGAATATGTGCCGCCGCACTACAGTGGAACAGACAGCGGAGGTGCCATGGGAAGACTTGGGAAAACTGCAACGGGAGGACCGAGATCTGAGACCAATTATGGAATGGCTGAGTCAGTCGTCAACGCGACCTGGGTGGGAAGCAATCTCGAGAGAAAGCCCTACCACCAAGAATTACTGGACTCAGTGGGACACTCTTCGGATGGACGACGGGGTGTTGCAGCGACGCTGGGTCTCTCATGATGGTCTTGACCACTACTAGTCCACGGTGCTACCTGTGAAGTCCCGGGCAGGCGTCTTGAAAGAAATGCACGACAGCATCACCAGCGGACACCTTGGGGTAAGGAAGACACCGCCACGCCAAAGGTTCTATTGGGTTGGCATGAGGAAGGACGTGGAAGAATGGTGTCACACGTGTGAGGTGTGCTGTGCAAAGAAGGGCCCCAAGAAGCGTCACCGTGCCCCATTGCAACTATACCAGGTTGGAGCCCCCATGGAACGGGTGGCAGTGGATATAGCAGGACCCTTGCCTCTGACGACGAACGGAAATAGGTACATCTGCGTCACAATGGATTACTTCACCAAGTGGCCGGAAGCCTACGCTATCCCTGACCAGGAAGCCACTACCATCGCCAAGGTTTTGGTGGAGGAGTTCTTCTGTCGCTTCGGTGTGCCTAACGAGCTCCATTCCGACCAGGGAAAGAATTTTGAGTCAACAGTCCTTGCTGAGTGCTGCAAGCTTCTGGGTATCAAGAAGACCCGGACCACCCCTCTGCACCCACAGTCAGATGGAATGGTGGAGAGGTTTAATTGGACGTTGGGCCAGGAGTTGGCCAAGCAGTGCAACAATGATCAGTCTTCATGGGATCAGAAGCTGCCAGCGCTTCTCATGGCCTACAGGTCTGCCGCCCACGAGACTACGGGGTATTCACCGGCAAAGCTGATGTTTGGACGTGAGCTGCGATTGCCGGTGGACCTACTGACAGGAAGGCCTCCTGGGGAAAGCCTTCCAAGGGACGCCTCCAGTTTTGCCCGTCAGCTAGAGGAACGGCTGGAAGAGGTGCACCATCAAGTCCGAGGTGCCTTGAAGTTCTCCGGGGAGGCCATGAAGCGCGGTTACAATATGAGGGCAAGCCACGTTGACTTCAAGGAAGGAGACCAAGTCTGGCTTTACAACCCGCAGAGGAAGAAAGGACAGTCTCCGAAGTTACAGAGCCCCTGGGAAGGCCTTTACACTGTGCTAAAACGCCTCTCCGACGTGACTTACCTAATCCGGAGAACGGAAAGGACCAAGCCGAAAGTTGTCCACGTCAACCGCCTATGGAGGTACCACGGTCCGGGAAACTACACCTGGAACAACTACAGACACCCAGCAGCCGACGAAAACGCAAGGGACGTCCAGGACCGAGAGGAGGTCGACGACGACATAGGCCTTCTGGACCCTTCAGCCGAGGGAGAGAACATACCGGCTTAAGCAGATGTTCCAGGGACACCCCAAGAAGCGGACGACGACGAGGCGCACCAGGAGACAGACGCGCAGGAGGCACCGAGCAGAAGACAGAGACAACGCAGGCGTCCACAGCGATACGACGATTATTATGTTTTTGATTAATTCTCTTATGTTTGTATATAGTTAAGTGTGTGATCGGGACTATCACATTTAAGAGGGGGGGATAGTGTTGTGCTGGAAGCTTCCCCCGGCGACCATAGGCCTCTAGAAGGCTCCGGGAGAACCGAGCAGGGGGGCGGGGAGCAAGGCGAGCCGTCCGCGCCCCGTGGGGCGCGGCCAGACGCCAGGCGGGAAGTGTTGCCAACTCGCATATATTTTTGCTACATGTTCTTGTATGATCTAAAATATACTGTAACATTCTAGACTGTACTGTTCTGGATATATATTGGAGAAGAGGGCGAGAGTGCCCCAGTCCCAGTCATAGTAAGCTAGTGGTAAGTGAAGAGTCAGAGTGAAGTGTACTACTAAGGAAGAATATTAAACTACAGAAGCTGTGCAAAGTGTTTACATATCTCCCTCCCACGGAGTCTCCTGACGGCGATACGGAACCCAAGTAACACGTCCGGCATAACACTATTATAAAGTAATCTGAAACGACATTCATAACAAAACTAAGTCAGAACTGCACGTAAACGGACAATGTCCAGCGAATGAAACGACTGTTGACGCTATACTTTCTTTTACTACTTTTTACTATTACAAAGCGCTAGACTACAGTCTTATTAACTCATTTATGGGAAGATTTCTTGATATATTTTTAGGCCTGGAATTGTACTAACATAATTATTATTATTATGTAGTGATGCTACGGAGTCCTACAGTAAACATTGGGCTAAGGCAAGAACCTTCTCATTTCTTTCATCGTCCTTTCATTATTCCTGAAATATGTTTCCAATATTTTTGGGTGATAAACTAATAAATAGCCATAAGGAAGAGCTATTATGAGAATAACTACATTTATATACCAAAAGTGTTGATTTTAAGAGGTAACAGAGAGCGAGAGATAGTAGGCTATGTCATGGCAAACGAAGTTGCCCAGCTTAGATCTCGTAAACAACAGCCAATGAGCGGTGCGGAGACCGTCACTCAGGCAATGATGCCAAGCCCGCAAGTCCACCCCTGAAGGATAATCTACTGTATGCCAGTTCTCGTGGAACCGACTATAGTAAGGAAAACATCGCTGGGCGGGAATACGGCCGTCAGTCACTTGGCCATGTTTTGGTTCGTGCTAATCACATTATCTTTCCTTTTTATAGTATCAAAAATATCCATTATTTCATTTTCCATTTATCTGATATTTTCTTTATATTATCACAATGCAATGTCCAACGAGTATTTCCAACTCACTGAACATTTATCACACACAATTTATCTTCGAGTATCAAACACCTCTTAATAGCCATGATCGGTTATGTTATGAATTTTCTCAATTTCAGTTTGAAGAACTACACAACACTGGTCATTCGCTGAGTGGTTGATTTCAGGCTTCTTATACCTCACACAATGTATGCATTTCCTCTCAGCCATGGAGCAATCTTTTGATTTATGATCATCAGTGCACTCGTAACCTTTTGGGGCTTCTCCATTGTTCTTGGCAGTTGGCCTCAAGATGGCCTTATCTTTGACAATGGTAACATATGATTGCATGGTATTTATCTCTCACGGTTTACACTACCCATTCTAGTTTTATCTTGTCATGATATTTATGAATCCACTCTCTAAGAGTTGGATCACATTTCAAAATATAGTGCACCAGTCACTCCTACGCTTGGTCTGCTTTTTCCGGCATATCTTGTACTGCTCATCCATCATTTATACAACCACTTGCTGGGATGTTGGGCTGAGCTGTATCTAATATATTACATCTTTGGGTATTTATCTAGTTTTTCACCCGTCTCTCTTGAGGATTACATTATTTTTCTGGCATATCTTGTACTGTTCATCCTTCTTTCATTTTTTTCTCTCTTTAGTCCCCAGTCTTCTTTTTCCCTTCTTCATTCCTCTTCCATCCACACATGTTAATCCCTCCCCTGCCTCCCTGTCTACTTCTCGTTTTCCTGTCTCTCTGCTTCCTCTGCTTAAAATCATCCTTCCATTACATATCGCGTCTTTCATTTCTTTCTCTCTCTTGTCCCCAGTCTCCTTCCTTCCTTCTTCCTTCCTCTTCCATGCCCACCCGTTAATCCCTCCATGCCCTGCCTACCAATAATCAAGTCAAGTGTGTGTGTGTGGGGGGGGGGGGGGTTGAGGGGGCTATAGCCTGCCCATGGTAGGTAATTCCAGGTTTGGTTAAAGTGAACAAGTGGTGGGATGCCTCCTCCTTTGCCTCCCTCCAGTGTGATGAGAGTAGCTATGTGTAATGAGGCAGCTGGTGTAATGAGGCAGCTGGTGTGGTGTTAATATTATGTGTGTCATGGTCAGTGCAAGGCCACACGTACATCATGGAGGAGTGGGTGCTTCAGTCTTGGCCTCACAAGTGTGGTATATGTGATCAGCAGTGGTGGGCACGGTTCCGCTAATTCACTAACCGCTAATTAGCGTAGCTAACGTTTTCGTCAGCTGATTAGCGTTTTCGATAACTTTGGAAACAGTTAGCGGACCAATTAGGTTCCGTTAAATGTAGTTCCTCCTCCGCTAACTTAAGTCCACTAAAAAATTCATAGAGGTTTGTTTTTGTCCGTTGTGGACAGACACAGCACCAGTTGAGCCACATGGCGGAATGATTACGCCTTTAAGTAGGGTAATTGGACAATTACTAGGGAAACTTATTACCTAAGCTACAATATATTGAAAGTTCAGGTCACTGGGTCTCTTTTTTAGGGTTTTAGAGCCAAATTACTAAACCGAAGATGAATCCATATAAAAAAAAGTTAGCGGTTAGCGTTAGCTTCCACTAATTTATTTATCAGTTTAACGGTTAAGCGTAAGCGAAGCTAACTTTTTAGTTAGTGAATTCCAAGTTAGTGAAGCTAACTTTTCGGTTAGCGGTGCCCACCACTGGTTACCAGCCATGTAAATTTTCCATGGGAGCCCCGGGTTCAGGCTGGCTTTGGCAATGACCACTGAATGGAGTCTGTGTGTTTTGTTGAATAACGTTTGTGGAGAGGTGGACACCAAGATATTTTTGAGACTAGACTGACTCCAGCTATGTGTCACGGGTGTATGCCTGTGATGGATGACTTTCGTGCTCTGTGTTGAATCTCATTTGATATGTGATGTTTGAATCTCATTTGATATGTGATGTTTGAATCTCATTTGATATGTGATGTTTGAATCTCATTTGATATGTGATGTTGAATCTCATTTGACATGTTTGTGTGAGTCTTCCCTGAAAAGAAATGGGTTGGTGGTGGGATTAACTTTTCTTTGCCTGCTAAGGCAGGAATATTGATAATTGTGATGTTTGTTATTCATTTGTTCATTTAACATGATTATTTGGTGACGTGTCCCTTTCTGAAGCACTTCATTTAAGACTGGATTTGATTTTTGCCACGTTATCAACCAGAGCTGTACTCAGGGCTGCCACGAATTAATAAATCTCTTTCATCGCCTGTCCGCCCATGTGTCCACACCTCCTCTACCTTCCTTTGGTTGCCTTGTCCTTGGCAAGTGTTCCTGCCGGTGTTGGCCCCAGTCTAGAACGTTTGGGGACTAACACTCTGACAAAGCAGTGTAATTTGCATTTCTCAGCTCAGAAATGCATTTGCCAAGTATGGAATAGGTGGAATATGATTGTGTTTTTTTACAATCCACAATGGGCTTGGCAGTGTGGGCTGGGACAGGGATTGCCTCAGATCTGCCTCCATGCACTCAAGCAGCCACACCCTGACACTACACCAACCAAGGCACCGCACCCAGAAAAGGAACATGATTTATCCTCAAGAGTTGTAAACAGCTGGAATATACTGCCGGTAGAGTCCTCAACAGCGACAGAGTTAGCTCTATGAAAAATAACTATGACTGGCTTGTCAATAACCTTTGAAAACCTTATGAGCACTGCTCCCTTGCTTCTTTAGCCATCACTAGGCTGAGCAGTCACTGGGTAAGGTGCGTTTACAGTGCTGGAGTGCATTCAGGTCCTCTTGGGAAAGTCTATTATTGTCAGTGGTCTTTACTGATTTAAACTGTGCTCTGTATGAGTTAGGGCGGCTTTACACCTGTAAATTCGCGGCTGGCAATACAGGCGCGGCAGCATTTTTGATCTGGGTTGGATCTGGGAGCTTTTCTCGCGGCAAGTTCTCTGCAGCTGAGCGTGTCCGTCTTGTATTGCCGACTGGCCGCTGGGTAAACATGTCTGCGCCAATAAAACAAGAAATGACAGACGCAGATAACAAGATTTAGAGCCGGGAGGCCGAGGTGGCATTGCTAGAGGCAGTGAGGCAGCATCGACACTTGTGGGACCCACAAGATAAGCTCTGCAAGAAGCAGAGTCGGTGCAAAACAACTTTTGAGAGAGTGGCAGCAACATTGCGGGAAATGTTTATCTCTTTATCGAAGGAGGTAAGGAACGATTATTTTCGTGTATTATATGATCACACAATGTAATGCCTGGGGGTTGGGATGGCATGTTCATCCCTTCTCCTTCGTTGTTAAATGCAACAATAAGCAATCAATCAATCAATACTACTTATGATAAAACTCGATTACTTAAAGTATTTCTACAATATTAGGCTAATAGACCAAACTCATTGTGGTTTTAAGATATGGTAGTAGCCTGTTGGGGTGTCTGGGATGAATTCATGCCCCTGCATGTACTACTGTAGCAGTTTACGTCTTGATGCTCCCGGCGGCTCCTCCCACGTGTGAAGGTACTTGCTCCCGAGAGCACCCAGCCGGTCTAGCCGCTAGATCGTCGCGGCTGTATTGCCGGCCAGGAATTGCCACGTGTAAGGCCGCCTTTATAGTCAAGACTGCCCTTGGCCAGGACGGCCTTCCCTGACGGTCCCACACTCACCCTGCCGGCTCACTCCCTGCATATATACCATGAGGGCCCTCCCTGACAGTCGTCATCCCATGAGCGACACAAAAGTTAAATTGTTTTCACCAATTTTTCGGGGAATATTAAAATTATTGTAGCCTACTCTGCTGTTGGTGATGACAGCGGTGTCGTGCAGTGTATCACTCGTATTCATCCTAAACAATTAATTACAACATAGTGATGTAAACAGCTTGAGTGCAGCTTAGGACATCACATTCTGGCAGCAGGACACAGTCAGGTTGGATTAGGTTCTAACCTAATCCAACCTGACTGTGTCCTGCTGCCAGAATGTGATGTCCTAGGTTAGACTCAAACTTTTTACATCACTATGTTGAAGATTCTTCTCTCACATGGGATATGTATAATAATTCATTGTTACCTTGGGTCTGTCACTGTACACATGGGTCTGTTATGGAGGGCTGCATTGTAAGATTGGGGCTGTCATTGAGGGGAGTTTTTCCTTAATTTTCCACACTCTTTGCCTCCACCACTTCCTTCTCTAATTCATTCCAAGTACAGTCATACCTCAGTTCACGAGCTAAATTCGTTCTAGGGGCGACCTAAACTGAGGGTGGAAGCCAAACAACTGGTAAGAGACACCAGGTTTAATCACACAAATAAGGGCGGTGCTCCAGCGACAGCGACGACGGCGGGAGACAGCCGGAGCAGGACTGCAAGGTGATGTTGGCCTCCGATCCCTTCAGGTAGATGGAGGCAGACGTCGGGTACGGGTCCAACACACCTCACGGGACGATGAAAGACAGTTCATCCGCTTCCGGCTTGTAAGTCAGGTGGAAGACGCCCTCTCGGTCTTGCAGGAGACGCAGTTAACGGCCGACGGCGTAACAGGTCCACTGCTGTCAGCTCCCCGAAGTGCCCAGCCAGTCGGTTCACCGGCGGAATCGTCCCTCCAGACAGGAGACGATAAGGGACTGCCAACCCTGCTCAGCCCAAGGCAGGTGTGTGGAGTCGAGAGTGGGTCAGTCCAATCATCCTTGGTGACGAGAAGGAGAATCCACGTCGCCTTCGTTGAAGCCGTGGAGTAGCGAGGTGGTGAACGAAGCCTCGGAGCGTGTCGGCAGCTTCGGTTCCACATCCACGTTCGTTGAAGCCATGGAGTAGAGTGGCGGCGAACGAGGCTTCGGAGCTAGTCGGCAGTTTCGATTCCTCCCGAAGCAATGATGATGTTGATCCAAACCTTGGTCCGGGAGATGTTTAACTTGGCCCTGACACACCTCCCCCAACAAGTATCTATCGAAGATAGATAAAACAAATTGCATAAAAGAGAATAAACTGCAACCAAAAACAATAGTGCTGAACCAGAAAAGTGCAAACCCAATATCATTATTTACATGACCTTCTCAGGAAGTCTGCCCCCACGTTATCCTTCCCCGTCACATGTACTAAGCGGTAGCGGTAGCTCTGAAGGCTGAGAGACTACCGATGTAGTCTGTTGTTTGACTTTGACTTGGCAAGGAATATTAGGGGCTTGTGATCGACTTCCAGGATGAAGTCAAATCTCTGTAACCCGAATATGATGGCAAGACACTCACGCTCGATCGTGGAATACTTCTTCTCACGATCAAGAAACTTCCGACTGGCGTAGGAGACAGGGTAGGGGACGTCTTCGTGATACTGAAGTAACACTGCTCCTAGTCCCGTACCAGAGGTGTCAGTGCGGAGTATGAAGGTGAGGCTGGCATCTGGTAACTTCAGCACCGGCGGAGATAGTAGGGCCGTTTTCAGGGTATTGAAGTGACTTTGTAGCGGGTCCGACCAAATCAAGGGTTCTTGGCCTCCTTTCCGCAAAAGGTCTGACAATGGGCCTTTGTGGGAAGAGGCTTGAGGGATGAACATACGGTAAAAGGATATCATACCTAGGAATGAGCGCAGGTCCTTCTTGGTGCGGGGCAAAGCAATGTCTTGAAGTGCTTGGATCCGGTCGTTAAGGGACCGTAGTGTCTCCCCGTCCACCAAGAAGCCTAGGTATTGAATAGACTTTGAAGGTCGAGCTGTCAGTCCGTATTCCCTCAGGCGTTGTAGAACTACTTTTTTTTTTTTTTTACAACAAAGGAGGCAGCTCAAGGGCAACAAAAAAAGAAAACAATAATAAAAAAAAAGCCCGCTACTCGCTGCTCCTAAAGTAAAGCAAAAGAGGTGGCCGAAAGGAAGATCAAATACAGGAGGAGAGGTGTCCTGATACCCTCCTCTTGAAAGAGTTCAAGTCGTAGGCAGGAGGAAATACAGATGAAGGAAGATTGTTCCAGAGTTTACCAGCGTGAGGGATGAAAGAATGAAGATGCTGGTTAACTCTTGCATAAGGGGTTTGGACAGTATAGGGATGAGCATGAGTAGAAAGTCGAGTGCAGCGGGGCCGCGGGAGGGGGGGAGGCATGCAGTTAGCAAGTTCAGAAGAGCAGTCAGCGTGGAAATATCGATAGAAGATAGAAAGAGAGGCAACATTGCGGCGGAATTTAAGAGGTAGAAGACTATCAGTATGAGGAGGAGAGCTGATGAGACGAAGAGCCTTAGCCTCCACTCTGTCCAGAAGAGCTGTGTGAGTGGAGCCCCCCCACACATGAGATGCATACTCCATACGAGGGCGGACAAGGCCCCTGTATATGGACAGCAACTGTGCAGGGGAGAAGAACTGGCGGAGACGGTACAGAACGCCCAGCCTCGAGGAAGCTGATTTAGTAAGAGATGAGATATGAAGTTTCCAGTTGAGATTTTGAGTTAAGGATAGACCGAGGATGTTTAGTGTTGAGGAAGGTGATAGCTGGGTGTTGTCAAAGAATAGGGGATAGTTGTTTGGACGATTGTGTCGAGTGGATAGGTGGAGAAACTGTTTTTGAGGCGTTGAAGGACACCAGGTTCTTCTTGCCCCAATCGGAAATAATAGTAAGGTCTGAGGCTAAGCGTTGTGCAGCCTCCAGCCTTGAGTCGTTAAGTTCCTGAAGGGTGGGTCTTCTATTAAAAGAAGTTGAGTAATGCAGAGTGGAATCATCGGCGTAGGAATGGATAGGACAGTTCGTTTTGGAAAGAAGATCATCAATGAACAACAGAAAAAGAGTGGGAGATAGGACAGAACCCTGTGGGACACCACTGTTAATAGATTTAGGGGAAGAACAGTGACCGTCTACCACGGCAGAAATAGAACGGTCAGAAAGGAAACTGGAGATAAAGGTACAGAGAGAAGGATAGAAACCGTAGGAGGGTAGTTTAGAAAGCAAAGATTTGTGCCAGACCCTATCAAAAGCTTTTGATATGTCCAGCGCAATAGCAAAAGTTTCACCGAAACGGCTAAGAGAGGATGACCAAGAGTCAGTTAAGAAGGCTAGGAGATCACCAATAGAACGCCCCTTGCGGAACCCATACTGGCGATCAGATAGAAGGTCAGAAGTGGAAAGGTGCTTTTGAATCTTCCGGTTAAGGATTGATTCAAAAGCTTTAGATAGACAAGAAAGTAAAGCTATAGGACGGTAGTTTGAGGGATTGGAGCGGTCACCCTTCTTAGGCACAGGCTGTATGAAGGCATACTTCCAGCAAGAAGGAAAGGTAGATGTTGACAGGCAGAGGCGAAAGAGTTTGACCAGGCAGGGTGACAGCACGGAGGCACAGTTTTTAAGGACAATAGGAGGCACGCCATCAGGTCCATAAGCCTTCTGAGGATTGAGGCCAGAGAGGGCATAGAAAACATCATTTTGAAGAATCTTTATAACAGGCATAAAGGAGTCAGAGGGGGAATGAGTAGGAGGAATATGCCCAGAATCGTCCAGAGTGGAGTTTTTAGAAAAAGTTTGAGAGAAGAGTTCAGCCTTAGAGATAGATGAGACGGCAGTGTTGCCATCAGGACTGAGGAGTGGAGGGAAAGATGAAGAAGTGAAGTTGGAGGAGATGTTTTTGGCTAAATGCCAGAAGTCACGGGAAGAGTTAGAGAAAGCAAGGTTTTGACATTTTCTATTAATGAAATTTTTTTTGGTTAGTCGGAGAATAGATTTGGCACGATTTCGGGCAGAAATGTAAAGTTCATAATTAGCATTAGTTTGAAGGCTCTGGTACCTTTTGTGAGCTACCTCTCTATCATTGACAGCACGAGAACAAGCGTGATTAAACCAAGGCTTTTTAGCGTGAGGAGTAGAGAAAGAACGAGGAATGTATGCCTCCATTCCAGAGACAATCACCTTTGTGATGCGCTGAGCACACACAGAGGGGTCTCTATCCTGGAAGCAATAATCATTCCACGGGAAATCGGAAAAGTACATCCTCAGGTCGTCCCACCGAGCTGCACAAAGAGCACCGAGATGGTCTGTCCAAGTAAGGGAATATACGAAAACATAATCAAAGTAAAAACTGACACTTGCTAGTCCCGCAAGGACGATACGCATAAGCCGAATGTAGGTTGCGCAAGCGGTTACTAGACCGTAAGGAAGTCTGGTGAATTCCATCAATCACCGATGACTTGGAAAGGTAGTAAGGGGCCTGCTTTGTAGGGAAACTGGTACCTGGTAATATGCCTTTGTAAGGTCCAGCTCGGAAAAGTATCTTGCTCCGGAAAACTTATACAGGTCTTCCTCAATTGTACCGATGGGCTCGGCGTCGAACACAGTGATGGAGTTCAGGGAGCGATAATCCACGGCCATCCTATATGTGTCATCTGGTTTCCGCAGCATCACCACGGGAGAGCAGTGCGGGGAGGAGGACGGTTGGATAATGCCCTGGTCTAGGAGGCGGTCGACCTCTTCCTTGAAGTCAGGCTGTAGGTGAATAGGTATGGGGTACAGCTTTGTTTTAAGACGCTCGGTGGTAATAAGCTTGATGTCATGTTCTAAGGCAGATGTACACCCGGGAGTCTCTGAAAATACGTCCTCATACATCTTTGATAAGGAAGATAAGTCATTTTGCTATTTTAATGATAAGTCAGGACTCACAATGGTTGGATTTGGTGGTGAACTTTCATCTGTTCGGCCGTCTGGAGTGATAGGGAAATGCTTTACTCCATCAGCCTTAGCGTCTTCCTCCAAAATAAACATATGTACAACACTTAGGTCATCTGATACCAACTCTTCCAAAGGAGAGCTAGGTTTCGTCAAGAATATCAGCTTTCTGGACGTGGGCTCTTCTGTGGTAACGCTAAAGCAAGTTCGCGTGGTATAACTTTGGCTTACCTCCATCCTCAACAAGGTAGTTGACCTTGTTACGTCGCTTCGATACCTAAAAGGGACCAGACCAGGCCATGAGTAGCTTGCTGCTGCTGTCAGGCAGTAATACCAACACTTCGTCTCCTGGCTGAAAGGTGCGGTCCTGCGATTCCAGGTCAAAATAAGTCTTGTACCTGGCGGCACTAATATCAGCGTTCTGGGAGGCGAGTTGGGCACAGTCAGCCAACTTATCCTTAAGGGGTGACCCAACCCCAAACACAAAAATATTAATAAAAAACAAAGTTTCAGGTCTTTCGATTTGAAACTTTCAGGATATATCTAAAACATGAATACACATATTATATGAGCAAGCGAATTTGTTCATGATGGCGTCATGATGATATGACATAATGACGTCATCATACCTTTAAATGTCCTGGAGACCCCATTTTATATAGTAGGAGCTTGAGCTTTGAATTGCATATAATCTAATATAATACAAATATCGTAACATTTCGTTTTTTTTCAAAATTCTTCTTACGTAATGAAATACTATGATCAAAAGATGGACGTCTCGATTGACGCGCGTTTTTCTGCTATTTTTCGTGTTTGTTTTTCTCTGACGTGGTCAATTTTCAATTTATTTCAAATATCGAAATATTATTATGTGCCTACAACCATCGGGAATAAGTATCCCAAATTTGAAGTAAATCCATAATGTTTTAGATTTTTTTATGAATATTTGAATATAAAAAAAAGACAAATTTTAAGATAGGGGCGTTTAAAGTTTTTCAACACCTGTATATTTTTTATTACTTTCCAAATTTATTTTTCTTTCAATGTATAACATCATTAACATATAGTGATGCATTGTGCCAAAGATCAACATATTATTCAAAGGTTTACCACTGATTGGAGCCACTTACTTGCTCTAAATTTCATATCGAGGTCACCTGTCATCTTCACTAAACTTCCCATATTTTTTTTTCTATTGTACCTTTACCGGCAAAATGCCTCACTGCCGGGGTGTCCTAAGAATATCAAATCACTGGAAAGGTTTTGTTTTTGTCTTAACGAAGGTCAGCGGCTTCAGTTATGTTTTTTTTATCCCTTCATTCATTTATCTAAATTGGGGTGACTGATGGCTGGAGAGATTGTAAGACATCACTGCCAGACGCAAGATCAATCCTCTGTAGTGCTCATTTGATGAAAAAATCTGAAAAATATGAGCAACTTTTGGCAAAAATGAGCCTTATACACGAGTATTCATGAATCATTGCCGCGCCCCTTTTTAAAGGGCTACGCCTCTTGCACCTTTAAACCCCGTAATAGTGAGCTACCGTTGCCAAACAAGTTTCCACATATTCTCAGATGGTTATAGATACAAAATATGGATGAAATGCACTTTTCAATTTTTCAAGGTTTTTCACTTCCAATAAGGGTTGGGTCCGCCCTTAAGCTCAATCACATACTGGAAGGAGGACCGGTTGTCGTCAGAGAGGTGCTTGTCCGCCCACAGGTCCTTCAACACCGACAGGGGGTCCCTCACTGCCCGACCGTAGAGTAACTCTAAGGGCGAGAACCCTTTCCTGTCACTTGCGAGCTCGCAGAGGGCAAACATAGTGGGCACTAGGTAACGATGCCACTCCCGGGGCTTGTCGGCACACAACTTACGGAGTGAGCTCTTCAACGTCGCATGGAGCCTCTCGATTCTACCGTTGCCTGCAGGATGAAAAGGTGTTGTAAACAGAGGCTTTACTCCAAGTAGCCTATGCAACTCGCCCATCAGTTGCGAGGTGAACTGTGTTCCACGATCGGAGAGTACTTCCTTGGGAATGCCAACTCTAGAAAATATAACCAGCAAAGCTTCTGCTACTGAAATTGAGTCTATGTTCTTCAACGGCAATGCTTCAGGAAACCCAGTGGCCATGTTAATAATGGTGAGAATATACTTGTGGCCTTCGGAAGACGGTGGTGATATAGCCCCTAAGATGTCAATGGCTACTCTTGAGAAGGGCTCACTGAGGATGGGCATTGGTTTAAGGGGGGCAGGCCTTACCTTCCCTTTTGCTGACATCCGCTGACAACGATCACACGACCTGCAGAAATTCTTGATGTCCGTGCCTATCCCTGGCCAGAAGAAATGATCTCTAACCTTCTTCTCCGTCTTCCGGTGCGAGAAATGGCCCGCCAAAGGAACCTCATGAGCGACAGTGAGGAGAGTGTCCCTGCATTGAGATGGAATGACGAGAGAGTGCTTTCCAATCTTGTCATTAGCTTTGGAAGCACAGCAGGTTTTGTGAGATAATTTAGTCTTGGAGGCTGCATCTCTGCGAACAGATTGTAAGGAGGGGCAAGAAGATTGTAAATCGGCGAACTGTTGAGAGGACAGAGTGTGAGATGGCAACTTAGGTAGCACTAAAGGATGTATCCTCTTGACCTTGGCAGCTCGCATTTCCACGGCCTGTACTGTTCTTGGCACGTTTGGGTCAGGCGGGACGTTAGGGCAATGCTTCTCCTTCCTCACGTCAGAGTCACCAGGGTCTCTGACTCTTGGAGCGTTTCCAATCAATATGGAGCAAAATTTTATAGGGGCCCGCAGGGCATCTGTCCATCCCTCGAAATAAGAGCACCGACTATAACACCGAAGAAGGGGAAAGGTGTTGATCCTGCCAAGGTAATCTGCTATTTTTACCCTTTTGCAGTTGGAAACGTCATAATCGGGAAGAGTTTGTTCTGAAACAATTATGCAAGAGCAGCCGGTGTCTCGGATGATAGTTGAAACTCTGGCTCCGTTAACAGAACTAGAGGTGCAGAACTTTCTGGAAGCAGAGTCACTGAAGCAGAAACCCACCATTTCATCTAGAGAGGAAGGCGGCCTTGATCTACCAAACTTGAAAGCGGCAGGGTTTTGGGGACAACGAGGACGGGTGTGCCCCGCCTCTCCACAGTTGTAACACTTGACTGTAGGGAGTTTCTGCTTGTCCTGGTCCATGGAAGGGGTAGCTGGAGAGGTGGTGTTTTTGGAAACAGCTGTTTGGGAAGGGTGCTTCTTTGACTTTACGGCTTGATGGTTATATTTCGGGTAAGCCGAGTGAGCAGTGGTCCACTGATCAGCCAACTGGACGGCTTCTGCGGAAAGAGAAGAGGTAAACTGGTCCAACAACATGAACTCTCTCAGAGACCCGTACTGCTCAGGGACGTTGCAGGACTTTAACCAATAATCAAAGAGTCTGCCTAGATGAATGGAGAATTGTTGAAGGTTTTTCCCGACCCTTATCCTTGCACGTCTGAAGTCCGATCTGAAGGCGTCCGGGGTTTTATTGAAGCCTTTCAAAAAAGCCTGTTTAAGGAGGTCATAATCCTTTTTAATTTCTGGCGAGAGAGAAGTATAAATTTCTACAGGCTTACCAGTAAGGAGGCTGCCCAGGCGAACAGTGTAGATGTCCCTGGAGACGTTTAGTAACTCTACCACTCGCTCGAACCTTATGAAGTAGGAAGCGATGTCTTCTCCATCCGTATAAGTCGGTAGTCTTGGCCTGGCTACCGGGTCAGCGAAGTGGAGAGTACCAGAGGATGGTACCCCGTGGACGGCTCGAACTTGAGCTAGCTCGGTCTCAGCCCGGAGCTTAGCAAGCTCAAACTCTCTTGTCTCTCTTTCAGCAGGCAGCTGGTGTTCCCTTGCTTCTTTCTCGGCTTCCCTTGCTTCTTTCGCTTTTTCTGCTTCTAGCTTGAGTAGTGAAAGTTATTGGTCCTTAGCTCAATCATCTCTTGCCGCATTTTGCCTGGAGATAACATAATGGTCAATGTCACTCCCTGCTAGTCCAAGACACTCGGCTTCCTTCTTTAAGTTCTCAGTAGAAAACCAAAGTTTTGGTTAAGAGGCTAGAGGAACTTAGTCGCACCGAGGTTACAGTACTCAACAATGGAGGGATTCAAAACCCGCACCCATAGGAGCACGAACAATACCAAAAGACTACTGACGTGACGTCACAGATAACCAAGTCTCAAAATAGTCAACCATGAAGGTCAAGACGACCGACGGCAAACAAACCTCGGCAACAACTACTTACTTCTGGGCATAGAGACAGCAAGTAGCGGTGAGTACTTCGACCAACTTGTTACCGATCCAAAACACGCAACCACCACTCAGAGGTCAGCACAGCATCCTGGCGAGGTCGCCACAATGTAAAGGTTGTGCCAGGGGCGACCTTTGCTTAGGGTGGAAGCCAAACAACTGATAAGATACACCAGTTTTAATCACACAAATAAGGGCGGTGCTCCAAGGGAGGACAGCGACGACGGTGGGAGACAGCCGGAGCAGGACTGCAAGGTGATGTTGGCCTCCGATCCCTTCAGGTAGATGGAGGCAGACGTCGGGTACGAGTCCAACACACCTCACGGGACGATGAAAGACAGTTCATCCGCTTCCGGCTTGTAAGTCAGGTGGAAGACGCCCTCTCGGTCTTGCAGGAGACGCAGGTAACGGCCGACGGCGTAACAGGTCCACCGCTGTCAGCTCCCTTAAGTGCCCAGTCAGTCGGTTCACCGGCGGAATCGTCCCTCCAGACAGGAGACGATAAGGGACTGCCAACCCTGTTCAGCCCAAGGCAGGAGTGTGGAGTCGAGAGTGGGTCAATCCAATTTGCCTTGGTGACGAGCAGGAAAATCCACGTCGCCTTCGTTGAAGCCGTGGAGTAGCGAGGTGGTGAACGAAGTCTCGGAGCGTGTCGGCAGCTTCGGTTCCACATCCACGTTCGTTGAAGCCATGGAGTAGAGTGGCGGCGAACGAAGCTTCGGAGCTAGTCGGCAGTTTCGATTCCTCCCGAAGCAATGATGATGTTGATCCAAACCTTGGTCCGGGAGATGTTTAACTTTGCCCTGACATGCTTGTAAACTAAAAAAAAATAATGATCCTAGACAAGGCTTGCTGTAGTGCTGAAAAATCAAAGACTGCACACAAGAGCACGAACGTATGCGGACACAAGCTCAGGGGTGCTACCTCTTTTTTTTTTACAGCAGAGGAGACAGTACAAGGACGTAAAAAAAAATAATGAAAAAAAGCCCGCTCCTAAATAGAGATGAGTGGCCAAAAAGAGAAATCAATTTCAGGAGGAGAGGTGTCCTGATACCCTCCTTTTGAAAGAGTTCAAGTCGCAGGCAGGAGGAAATACAGATGAGGGAAGATCGTTCCAGAGTTTACCAGCGTGAGGGATGAAAGAGTGAAGATGCTGGTTAATTCTTGCATAAGGGGTTTGGACAGTATAGGGATGAGTTTGATCAGAAAGCCGTGCGAGGCGAGGTCGCAGGAGGGGGGGAGGCATGCAATTAGCAAGTTCAGAAGAGGCAACATCGCGATGGAATTTAAGAAGTAGAAGACTATCAGTAAGAGGAGGAAAGCTGATGAGACGAAGAGCCTTACACTCCACTCTGTCCAGAAGAGCTGTGTGAGTGGAGCCCCCCCACTCGTGAGATGCATACTCCATACAAGGGCTGACAAGGCCCCTGTATATGGATAGCAACTGTGCGGGGGAGAAGAACTGGTAGAGACGATACAGAACACCCGACCTCGAGGAAGCTGATTTAGTGAGAGAGGAGATGTGAAGTTTCCAGTTAAGATTTTGAGTTAAGGATAGGTGGAAAAATTTAGTTTTTGAGGCATTGAAGGACACAAGGTTCTTTCTACCCCAATCCGAAATGATAGCAAGGTCTGAGGTTAAGCGTTCTGCAGCCTCCTGTCTGGAGTCATGTACTACCTGTTGTGATGGTCTTCTATTGAAAGAAGTTGAATAATGCAGAGTGGAGTCGTCGGCGTATGAGTGGACAGGACAGTTTGTTATGGAAAGAAGGTCATTGATGAATAACAGGAAGAGAGTGGGTGATAGGACAGAGCCCTGTGGAACACCACTGTTGATAGGTTTAGGAGAAGAACAGTGACCATCTACCATCGAAGAGATAGAACGGCCGAAAAGGAAACTGGGGATAAGGGAACAGAGAGAGGGATAGAATCCGAAAGAGGGCAGTTTAGAAAGCAAAGACTTGTGCCAGACTCTATCGAAGGCTTTCGATATGTCTAGCCCAATTGAGAAAGTTTCACCGAAACGGCTAAGAGAGGATGACCAAGAGTCAGTTAAGAGAGCAAGAAGATCGCCAGTAAAACGCCCTTTACGGAACCCATACTGGCGATCAGATAGAAGGTTAGAAGTGGAAAGGTGCTTTTGAATCTTCCTGTTAAGGATTGATTCAAAAGTTTAAGATAGACAGGAAAGTAAAGCTGTAGGGCGGTAGTTTGAGGGATTGGAACAGTCACCCTTCTTATGCGCAGGCTGTACGAAGGCATACTTCCAGCAGGAAGGAAAAGTAGATATTGATAGGCAGATACGAAAGAGTTTGACCAGGCAGGGTGTCAGCACGGAAGCACAGTTTTTAAGGACAATAGGAGGCACTCCATCAGGTCCATAAGCCTTCTGAGAGTTGAGGCCAGAGAGGGCATAGAAAACATCATTAGGAAGAATCTTAATGATAGGCATAAAGAAGTCAGAGGGGGGATAAGTAGGAGGAATATGCCCAGAATCGTCCAGGGTGGAGTTCTTACAGAAAGTTTGAGCGAAGAGTTCAGCCTTAGAGAGAGATGAGACGGCAGTGCTGCCGTCAGGGTTACGGAGAGGAGAAAAAGAGGAAGAAGTGAAATTGGAGGAGATATTTTTGTCTAGATGCCAGAAGTCACGGGAAAAATTGGAGAAAGCAAGGTTTTGGCATTTTCTATTAATGGAGTTTTTGGTAAGTCGGAGAATAGATTTGGCATGATTCCGGGCAGAAATATAAAGATGATGGTTAGGAGGAGTGCGAAGGCTCTGGAACCTTTTGTGAGCTGCCTCTCTATCTATAATAGCACGAGGACAAGTATGATTAAACCAAGGCTTTTTAACATGAGGAGTAGAGAGAGAACGTGGAATGTATGCCACCATTCCAGAGACAATCACCTCTGTAATGCGCCGGGCACACACAGAGGGGTCTCCTTCCTGGAAGCAGTAATCATTCCACGGGAAATCGGAAAAGTACATCCTCAGGTCGTCCCACCGAGCTGAAGCAAAATGCCAGAAGCATCGCCTCTTCGGTGGGTCCAGAGGATGTACAGGAGTGATAGGACAGGATACAGAAATAAGGTTGTGATCGGAGGAGCCCAACGGAGAGAACAGTTTGACAGAGTAAGCAGAAGGGTTAGAGGTAAGGAAGAGGTCTAGTATGTTGGGCCTGTCTCCAAGACGGTCGGGGATACGTGTAGGGAGCTGAACCAACTGCTCTAGATCGTTGAGGAGAGCAAAGTTGTAGGCTTGTTCACCAGGCTGGTCAGTGAAAGAGGATGAAAGCCAAAGCTGGTGGTGAACATTAAAATCTCCCAAGATGGAGATTTCAGCGAAGGGAGAGTGGGTCAAGATGTGCTCCACTTTAGAGTTCATATAGTCAAAGAATTTTACATAGTCAGTAGAGTTAGGTGAGAGATAAACAGCACAGATGTATTTAGTGATAGAATGACAATGAAGTCTTAGCCAGATGGTGGAAAATTCAGAAGAGTCAAGGTCGTGGGCACGAGAACAAGTGATGTCGTTGCGCACGTAGACGCAACATCCAGCTTTGGATTGAAATTTAGGATAGAGATAGTAGGAGGGAACAGAATAGAGATTGCTGTCAGTAGCTTCAGAAACCTGTGTTTCGGTGAGGAAGAGAAGGTGAGGTTTAGAGGAGGAGAGATGGTGTTCCATAGAATGAAAATTAGAACGAAGACCGCGAATGTTGCAGAAATTGAAAAGAGAAAGGCTCGAGGAGTTATCAAGGCACCTTTCAGATCGGCAGCCAGAAAGGGAGTCCTCCCTGGGGGAATTTATGGTCCACCCCGGGCGGGGGGACAATAAATTGTGAGTGCTAGTGTACAATGTGAATTGAGACCCAATTCTCATTGTTTTCCGCTCTGAGTGCATTCAACTTTCGGTGGACAAAGGGAACCCGAGCTCGCGTCTTCGACTTGTACAACAGGATGCTCATACACCAAATCACCACTCTTAAACCAAGGCATTATTAGTGATTTTTTTTCCCTTGTAAATCAAAACTCAAGTAAAGTAAGGCAGTCGTAAACCTAGGTATTTGTATTTGTATGTGGTCCTGTTTCCATATCTACATTTTCCCAGGTTTTCCTTAGATTTCCACACTCCTTGCCTCCACCACTTCTTGTAATTCATTCCAAGTAAAATGCTTCTATTACTTGGGGAAAACTCTGCTTTTTTGTGTCATTAAAACATGTTTCCTTTCTCAATATTTTTCCTGTGACCTCTTAACTCTGTTTTCACTTTCCCTTTTACATAATAGATCTTTATTGTCTGACTCCTCTAGGTGATTTATGCATTTATATATTGTAATCAGGTCTCCTCTTTGTCTTCTCGCTTCCAGTGTTAACAGCTCCATTCCTTTGAATCTTTCTTTGTAAGTTAGATCTTCCTATTCAGGTATCATTTCAGTGGCTATTCTTCGTGTTCTTTCCAGTTTCTTCACATGTCATTTTATAAGTTTGTCTGTTGTATTGACGTAACAGTCTGCTGAGTGCCATGGAATGACCCAACAGGGATGGAAGTTTACTTGTTTGTTGTGTACTTTAAGATGGTTATTACCCAACCCTTCTGGCCCTTCACTTCTATAATTCTCTCTCTCTCTCTCTCTCTCTCTCTCTCTCTCTCGTCACTTTCATGTTCATTTTCTCTTTCCCAGCGTATTAGGTGTTCAGGGGCTGCTGAACATGTGGCTTACAGTGTCTGCACTCCTCCCTCTCTACCTACTTCTTCTCTTTTAATAATGATAA